>NW_016829348.1:437329-471734 GCF_001698545.2 Rhinopithecus bieti | reverse complement strand
TCCATTTGCTTGGTAGATCTTCCTCCGTCCCTTTATTTTGAGCCTATGTATGTCTCTGCATGTGAGATGGATCTCCTGAATACAGCAGACTGATGGGTCTTGACTCTTTATCCAGAACTTTATCAGAACTTGTTATTGATCTATTCGGAGATTTGACTTCTTCCCGGTTTAGTCTTGGGATGGTGTATGTGTCCAGGAATTTATCCATTTCTTCTAGATTTTATAGTTTATTTGTGTAGAGGTGTTTATAGTATTCTCTGATGTTAGTTTGTATTTCTGTAGGATCAGTGGTGATATCCCCTTTATTTTTTTTTATTATTGCATTGATTTGATGCTTCTCTCTTTTCTTCTTTGTTAGTCTGACTAGAAGTCTGTCTATTTTGTTGATCTTTTCAAAAAAAAACAACTCCTGGATTCACTGATTTTTTTGAAGTGTTTTTTGTGTCTCTATCTCCTTCAGTTCTGCTCTGATCTTAGTTATTTCTTGCCTTCTGCTAGCTTTTCAATTTGTTTGCTCTTGCCTCTCTACTTTTTTAAATTGTGATTTTAGGATTTTGGTTTTAGATCTTTCCTGCTTTCTCTTTTGGGCATTTAGTGCTATAAGTTTCCCTCTAAAAACAACTTTAAATGTGACCTAGAGATTCTGGTATGTTGTGTGTTTGTTCTCATTGGTTTCAAATAACTTCTTTATTTCTGCCTTAATTTCGTTATTTACCTGGTAGTCATTCAGGAGCAGGTTGTTCAGTTTCTGTGTAGTTGGGCAGTTTTGAGTGAGTTTCTCAATCCTGAGTTCTAATTTGTTTGCACTGTGATCTGAGAGAGAGTTTGTCATGAATTTTGTTCTTTTGCATTTGCTGAGGAGTGTTTTACTTCCAATTATGTGGCCAATTTTAGAATAAGTGTGGTGTGGTGGTGAAAAAAATATATATTCTGTTGATTTGGGATGGAGAATTCTGTAGATATCTATTAGGTCCTCTTGGTCCACAGCTGAGTTCAAGTCCTGTATATCCTTGTTTATTTATTTTCTATTTCATTGATCTCTCTAATATGGACAGTGGGGTATTAAACTCTTTCACTATTATTGTGTGGGAGTCTAAGTCCCTTTGTAGATCTCTAAGAACTTGCTTTATGAATCTGGGTGTTCCTGTATTGGGTGCATATATATTTAAGATAGTTAGTTCTTCTTGTTTGATTGATCCCTTTACCGTTAGGTAAGGCCCTTCTTTGTCTCATTTGATCTTTGTTGGTTTAAAGTCTGTTTTATCAGAGACTAGTATTGCAATCACTGCCTTCTATTGCTTTACATTTGCATGGTAAATATTCCTCCATCCCTTTATTTTGAGCCTATGTGTGTCTTTGAATGTGAGATGGGTCTCCTGAATACAGCACACCAATGGGACTTGACTCTTTATCCAGTTTGCCTGTCTGTGTCTTTTAAGTGGGGCATTTAGCCCATTTACATTTAAGGTTAATATTGTCATGTTTGAATTTGATCCTGTCATTATGATGCTAGCTGGTTATTTTGCCTCTTAGTTGATGCAGTTTTTTTTAGAGTGTCAATGATTTTTAAAATTTGGTTTTTTTTTTTGCAGTGGCTGGTACTGATTTTTTCTTTTCATGTCTAGTGCTTCCTTCAGGAGCTCTTGTAAGACAGGCCTGGTGGTGACAAAATCTTTACAGACAAATGCTGAGAGATTTTGTCACCAATAAAGTGTTTTTAGGAAAGACAAGAGAAAGTTAATTTTAAAACATGGATATAAACTTTGCCAGATTTTATAAGTGAGAGAAATAAAAGTTAATGCCCAGGTTGTCCATTTAAGTAACATTTGTTGAAAATTCTTGCCATCAACTTCAAGAATACAACAGCAGAAAATAAAGAGCAAAATGTATTCAATCTTTGCATATGTACAGCAAGCAGCATAAAAATTACATCACCAACCCTAACCACATATTTGCTCTCATTCTACAATGTTGAGCTTTATTTTATTTTGATTGTGCAAAGAATAACTGAAGCAAAAAACAGAACCAGTTAAGTCAAGGAATTTTTTGTTGTGAGGAATTGTTTATGCTTTAGAGATAAGGAAAATTATTATTGTCTCAGTTGGGTCATAAAAGGAAAAAAATTCAAGCCAAAATTAAAGTCAAATTTTTTCGAGTATGTATACTTCTAACTTTGGGGATGCTTTTTATTATTATTTTTTTTTTATGTGAGAGTCTCAGTAATCCCTTGTATTCTAGTGAGGTCAATTGATGGTTGTCTTCTAATAGTTGATGTTTTTTTTTTTTCTTAAACACTAATGGGAGCTTTTGTAATTTGTGATTTTCTCTTTTTATTATTTACTTAAATTTAGGAGAAAATAAAATAAGATAGGTTAACAAATTTCAAAACAGTATTGTTCTATGTTTGTTTGTGTGTTCTAAATTAGTTCAATATAAATCACTACATTCCTAACATGGGAAGCTTGGCGTAGAGTATGTCAGTATATATGAGTTAAGATTATAACATTTTAGTTAGAAAATTTTAACATGGGTCATCTGATAACTGAAGAATGTTGCCATTTTTTATTTGCCTTATAGCAACTTGTTCCTATTTCCGAATTCTCTGCCGTTATTCTTAGACCCATGTACACAACCCAAGACGTCACATCAAATGCGTATGTTGGCTTGACAAGCATATTTGCTGATAGTTGTATCTAGTAATGTACTAGAATTCTCCCCAGCTCCATGTTTAGTGACATCACATTGGTAGCTGGAAATCAGTGATGGTAGGAAGATTTACACTAAGGAAATTAGCAAAAAAATATATAAGCAGGTGTGTGTGTGTGTGTGTGTGCGCGCGCGTGTGTGTGTCTTTTATCCTGAAGAACAGGTTGCTAAATATTACCAGCACATGACTGGCTATATCCCACTATTGATCATTTAAAGACTATACCATTATATTAATACATCTTCAAAGGTTAGAAAAGATAGGGTGATAATAGCAAAAACAGAATATTTCCAATGCCTCATAAAGTTGTGCCCCAAATTAATTGATGTGTTGAAATTAGTAAAAAGTTTGTGACACTTAGCTAAACTAAAATACACATAAATTAGTTTAAGGGGCCTGAATATATAATCTGTAAACCAGTGACTTTCTTTCTAGAAATTACTGCATTCAACAATGACAGAAGTGATTTTCAATCACACTTTTCTATCTAAAGACCACTAGTTACCATGGTGCTGTCATTTATGACTCAATACTGGAAGTAAGTTTCTGTCATTTTTTTCAGAGTCTCCCTTCATGACTACTTTCAGAAATTTCTGTAGTAAGAAGTATCATCGATGAACAGAATCTGTCAATGATTTAAAAGGCAAATACAAAATTATATTTTAATTAAAAATTGAAATGTTAAATCAAATGTTACATAATAATAGTTTTGTTCAGTCTGTTAGTGTTTGAATTACCATGTTATATATTACATTAATATTTTACATATTATCACATTGATTCCTCATGCAAGATCAGTTTACATGTAAAAATTAGGGTTAGAGTGCTTATGCTGTGCTGAGGGATTTATAGTAAAAAAGTGGTTGAATAATAATTGGAACCCAGTCTGAAACCCCAGATCTCTTTCTCTTGTCTGGTTGTACAATATGCTCTAACGTTCTCTACATTATCTTGTGACAAAAATGGAAGAAAAAAGTCATTTGAAAATCCCACAAAGTTCAGAATAGAGTCCTGATGCAGGAAAAATTTAGAAGATAAAACTTGAGAGGCTTTGTTTAGTGATGGAGTCAGACAGATCTTAATAAATATCTTATTCCATCAATCAGGTGAACTGTGTGAATATGGTGAAATTATTTGGTCTCTCTGAGCCTCAATGTTATCACGTGTAACACAGTTATGAGAATTAGATATGAAACTGCATAAAACTCTCTAGTGTAGACTCAGGTAATAGTGAGGACTCAATAAAAGGTTAATATCACTGCTATTGCTGAAAGGTAAGTTAAAATAATAAGTGAAGAGAATATAAATATCAATATTGATTTATTTTCCAAAAGCAGTTTTCAATTAAGCCAACAATAACACTTTTAGAAATGGGTTTGACTTCAATAGCATTACACTAAGAGACATTTTGTTATATGTGTGTGTGTGTATACATATATTATATATATGTGTGTATATATATAGATAGATAGATATAGATAGATAGATATATGATTTTTTGCTTAGATTAAAACTAAGGCCCAAGAAGGGAAAACAGAAAGAATAGAAAGGGTGAGAGAATTAAGTAGTTTTATATCACTTTTAAAATTGTAATTTTCCTGGAAAATTGTAACAAAAATGAAAATACCATGAAATCAAATCACTATCAATTATTGTAAAATCTGCTAGTATATATGACATATTATATATGAATATATGACATAGTATATATGAATATTAAGTACATTGTTTAAAATCTGTGTAGTATATATGGATATTAAGCATATTGTTTAAAATATTAAAATATGTAAGGAAAGAGCGATTGAATAGGCTTGGCCTTTGCAAAGTGTAGATCAAGAATAAGTATTATTGCTTTATATTAGCAAATGCAAAATAAATTTACAGGAGTGAACAGTAAAGTGTAAAACTGTCAAATTATAAAATTCAATGTTGGATAAGATAGGAAGTGACTATTATAACTCAGTGTCTTCCTCACTTGCCCCCAAAATTGTTCTCAAAATTTAACATTCTGATAAATGCTTTTGCCGTTATCTCACAGTAGTTAATCATGCCTGTTGCATGTGGTCGTACCATCACTTTTCCACACTCAACACTTCCTGGGTCTTGTCAGTGCCTGCAAGCAACACCAGTATCATCTGTTGGTTCTTTTTTCACCCTAAGACAATAAATCAAGGGTGAAAGCAAAGCTACTGTTGATAATTGGCAAGATATATTCAGGACTCGTAAACCTGCTTTTTGAATTAAAACATCCATCAATGTCTCAACCACCCCGTCCATCTGTCTCCTTCCTTTAAAATAAAATGAAAAAAATGAGTATGTGAGAGGCAAGAACTTTTTCAATCTTTGATATTTAGAAATGTGCTGGTGAAATTCAAAGAATGATTTTTTTCGTTTCTTTTCTCATGTTTTCATTATCATTGAAATAGTTGTAAATGAATCAGTATTGTGATCCTGAAATCTTCACTCCATATAACTTTACTATTTAATAGTATGCATTTTATATAGAAGACATAATAAAGGAATCATAAAAATGTTTTTTTCTATGTGTGCAAATCATAATGCGAATGAACATAGTTTAATGTAATCCCTGAAAAAATACTGGATAAATTCATAACTATGCTCTACCATAGTAATAACCACATGTACAGCCCCATGCACACACAAACACACACAAACATTCTCCATAAAAACAAAGAAAAAAGGATCAAAAGTGTCTTGAGGCAGAGAATGTCTTTTCATAGAATGAATAGATTTGAGTAAAACTGTTATTCAAATAAATTTATTATCATTTATATTACTGTGTTTACTGAGAAGGTAAAATAAATTTCAGTACTTTCACCTAATTTTAATGCATCTTCCTTTTATTGAACTCTACCAAGCACAAAATATCATTATAAATTTCATAACCTGTGATCCTCACAACAAACTGGCAGTAGGCCAGGTATGGATATTCTTCCTCCTCCACAGATAATGAATTTGGGCTTTAGACAGTCACATGGCCAGTAAGTAGCAGTGCTGAAATGATAATCCAACACTTCTGATTCCCATATCGCTGTTCATTTTGCTTTATCAAATTCAGCTAAGCTACAGTGACCTTTAAAAATGTTTGTTTAGTCAAAATATAATATTTAAAAGAATAAGAAAAATTAACATGCCAAGGCAACCCTGTCAGGCACTGAATGGGAGACCTGTATCCAAGAACGGACAGAATAAAATTAAGTCTCCAATGAAACTCAAAGGCTAATAGTAAATAAATTATATTTTAAAAATAATTACAACACAACATATTTAAGAAAATAAAACTACATGGGTCATATCTGATACAGGCAGGAAAGAAAGAGTGATAAAATCAAGACTTAGATCATGAAAAGCCTCAATACCAATTCAAAGATTTAATTTTTTTCTTATATGTCATACAATACAAATGAAGATGTGTATGCTGAATAGTAACATAAGACTTCCTTACATAATGTATAATCAATTAAAAATTATAAATACATAATGTCTTCCAGAACATTTTTGGAGAAAATGATGGATGATGTTACCATTCCCTAAACAGGTATTATGATAAACTGAAAGACTCATGGGAAGAGGGGGAAAAAAGGTGTTTCATGAAAGCTGGCCACTCTGAGGACATAGGGACAATTAATCTCAAATCTGTAATAAAAGATAAATCAGAGAGAGAAGGAATCGCTGACAAATTGGTTTTAATAGAAGGAACTACAAATTTTGAAAATCAAATAACCAGTTTCTAAATTTTTTTAGAAAATAAATAGAAAACAAAGGAAAGAAACTTATTCAATAATTACAGCCAGAGATCTCAAGTGCTAAAGTTACTTTTAAGTTTTAAGTTAACCATATTTTCATCTAGGTATGTAACTTTCTGTCTTTTATTATACTTTATGTTCTGGGATACATGTGCAGAACCTGCAGGTTGGTTACATAGGTATACACGTGCCATGGTGGTTTGTTGCACCCATCAACCCAACATCCACATTAAGTGTTTCTCCTAATGCTATCCTTCCCCTACCCTCCCCACCCACCCCTTGACATGCTCCGGTGTGTAATGTTCTCATTGTTCAACTCCCACTTATGAGTGAGAACATGTGGTATTTGGTTTTCTGTTCCTGTGTTAGTTTTCTGAGAATGATGGTTTCCAGCTTCATCCATGTCCCTGCAAAAGATGTGAACTCATCCTCTTCCATGTCTGCACAGCATTCCATGGTGTATATGTACCACCTTTTCTTTATCCAGTCTATCATTGATGGGCATTGGGGTTGATTCCAAGTCTTTGTTATTGTGAATAGTGCCGCAATAAATATACGTGTGCATGTGTCTTTATAGTAGAATGATTTATGATCCTTTAGGTATATACTCAGTAATGGGATTGCTGGGTCAAATGGTATTTCTGGTTCTAGAGCCTTGAGGAATTGCCACACTGTCTTTCACAATGGTTTAAATAAATTTATACTCCCACCAACAGTGTAAAAGTATTCCTATTTCTCCACATCTTCTTCAGCATCTGTTGTTTCCTGAATTTTTAATGATCACCACTCTAACAGGTGTGAGATGGTATCCCATTGTGGTTTTGATTTGAATTTCTCTAATTTGACCTGCAATGATGAGCTTTTGTTTTCATGTTTGTTGGCTGAATAAATGTCTTCTTTTGAGAAGTATCTGTTCATATCCTTCACCTGCTTTTTGATGGGGTTGTTTGTTTTTTTTTCTTGCATATTTTTTTATGTTCCTTGTAGCTTCTGGATATTAGCCCTTTGTCAGATGGATAGATTGCAAAATATTTCTTCCATTCTGTAGGTTGCCTGTTCACTCTAATGGTAGTTTTTTTTGTTGTTGTTGTTGTTGTTGTTGTTTTTTTTTTGCTGTGCAAAAACTCTTTAGTTTGATCAGATCCCATTTGTCAATTTTGGCTTTTGTTGCCATTGCTTTTTGTGTTTTGGTCATGAAGTCTTTGCCTATGCCTATATCCTGAATGGTATTGTCTAGGTTTTCTTCTAGAGTTTTTATGGTTTTAGTTCTTACATTTAAGTCTTTAATTCATCTTAAGTTAATTTTTTTATAAGGTGTAAGGAAGGAGTCCAATTTCAGTTTAGAAATTTTTCCCCATTTCTTGTTTTTGTCAGGTCTGTCAAAGATCTGATGGTTGTAGATGTGTCGCATTACTTCTGAGGACTCTGTTCTGTTCCAATGGTCTACAGGTCTGTTTTGGTACCAGTTCTATGCTGTTTTGGTTACTGTAGCCTTGTAGTATACTTTGAAGTCAGGTAGCACGATGCCTTCAGCTTTGTTCTTTTTTCTTAAAATTGGCTTGGCTATGCGGGCTCTTTTCTGTTTCCATATGAAATTTAAAGTAGTTTTTTCTAAGTCTGTGAAGAAAGTCAGTGTTAGCTTGATGGGGATAGGACTGAATCTATAAGTTACTTTGGGTGGTATGGCCATTTACATCTTCCTATCCATGAGCATGGAATGTTTTTTCATTTGTTTGTGTCCTTTCTTATTTCTTTTAGCAGCGGTTTCTAGTTCTTCTTGAAGAGGTCCTTCATACCCCTTGCAAATTGTATTCTTAGGTATTTTATTCTCTTTGTAGCAACCGTGAATGGAAGTTCACTCATGATTTGGCTCTCTGCGTGTATATTATTGGTGTATAGGAATGCTTCTGATTTCTGCACATTTATTTTGTATCGCGAGACTTTGCTGAAATTTCTTATCAGCTTAAGGAGATTTGGGGCTGAGACCATAGGGTTTTCTAAATATACAATCATGTCATCTGCAAACAGAGACAATTTGACTTCCTTTCTTCCTATTTGAATACCATTTATTTATTTCTCTTGCCTGATTACCTTAGCCAGAACTTCCAATTCTATGTTGAATAGGAGTGGCGAGAGAGGGCATCTTATGCCAGCTTTCAAAGGGAATACTTCCAGCTTTTGCCCACTTAGTATGATATTGGCCGTGGTTTGTCACAAATAGCTCTTACTATTTTGAGATACATTCAATCGACACCTAGTTTATTGAGAGTTTTTAGTCTGAAGGGCTGCTGAATTTTATTGAAGGTCTCTTCTGTATCTATTGAGATAATCATGTGGTTTTTGTCATTGGTTCTGTTTATGTGATGGATTATGTTTATTGATTTGCTTATGTTGGACCAGCCTTGTATCCCAGGGATGAAGCCAACTTGATCATGGTGGATAAATTTTTGATGTCCTGCTGGATTCAGTTTGTCAGTATTTTATTGAGGATTTTCACACTGATGTTCATCAGGGATATTAGTCTGAATGTAACAAAAAATCTATTATTTAAAACATCAAATACAGTATAATGAAGAGAAATCAGTGCTTCAGGGTCCTTTTTATTATGATATATTGGTTAAAAGTCATATAACTTGACACTTAGAAAATATGAATTGATAGTCTACTGCTTCTTTTAATAAAATTATAATTAGTAAGGATTAATGGGTGAAAAATGAGGGAAAAAATGAACGTTTTTTCTTTACCATACAAAAGGATTTAAATTTGCAACATTTGTTACTTAGAGAACAGTATGGCAAAGTAATCATCTATCATTGCCACTGTCTAAGAAACCCTGTAAAAAATTGAAAACGTTTCAGTCTTTGGATCCATCATGAAACGATTTAAAACAAATCATATTTCCTTTTCATTCCCCCTACTCCAGAACCCTCAAAGATCCAATTTATCTTATGAATCTGTGTTTAACTATATGTATAAAATTCCTTAAAATTGAAATTTTTTATTGCCTAGATAAATAATATACAAAATATTAGTTAGCATTTCATAGGGCAAAATGGAATTATCTCAAAGATAGAAATACTATTGCATTCATAGAGTTTCACTGGTTAAAATCAATTTTAATTCACATATATCACTAGCTATTCATTGTAGTACAAAATAGCTATTTCCCAGGTTAAGTTAAAATACAAAGACAAAATAGAATCAAAATATAATCATGTAAAACACAATATTATATAGTGCATAAAGAATAAGTTAAGAGAAGCAAAGTGGCTTTCTAGGTACACACATTAAAAGGATCTACAATCCTGTGTGTTATAAAGATGACTGATTAATTGTACAAATTGGAAATACCTTGTTATTTCTATAAATATAGCCAGTTGGAAAAGAGACATGATAATTGACTTCAAATCTATTGCCAAAATGACTAATGTGATTAAAGGCATTAAGAATGTTCCCTATCTAAGTTAAAAGAGACCTAGATATAGGGTTTTGTTTTAAAGTTATGGTATATTTTAATTAATACAGACAAAGAGAAAATAAAGAAGAAAGGCTTTGTGTCTATACAGGATGACTGGAAAAAAAAATTCCATTGAATAGTTTCCCACTAATGAATTTTAAAACTACCAAAAACAAACCATAAATTGTCCTGGCAAAATCTCAGCACCAAGAGTCAGAACAACAAGCTATATTAATAGTACTTGAATAACAAGTTTACATAATAAAAGGACTGCAAAATTTTTAAAAACACTCAACACACACTTGGATTTGTTGAAATGTTAGTCATACCACTTACTAGTTTTGACTCATTGAACTATCTTTCATTTGTCCAAAACTAATTTCTCATCTGTTAAACAGGAATAGTAATACCCACCTTCAAGTGTAGTTATTAGATTGGAAATAACAAAGGTATTGTATCAAGCCACTTGCTTAATACTTAACAAACTCTCAAAAGCAAACCCCGAATACAAAAGATTTACATGAGAATCTTGCTCTATATAGTCAATATATTTTCTTCACATAGTTTACAAATATCAAGTTGTGTAATACCATGTATCCTTTTTGATTCATATGGCCAACTCCATCACATCCTAAAAGCCTTTGCTCAAACTTACCTTAGCAATGCCTACCTGAATTCTAAAATTTAGTGACTATTCTTATCCTTAGCATTCATCATCCCTCTTAACTTGGTCTATTTTTTTTTTTTTCATGGCACCTATCTCCTTTTAACATGCAATATATTTTCCTATGTATTATATTTCTTATTTCTGTTTATAATTTATTTCTAGACTCTAAGTCCCAAGTAATCAAATTTATTTTGCTGTTTTGTTTTATTCACTGATATATTCCAAACAGTTTAAAAGTGCTTGATACATCCATGCATTCAAAATGTTTGCTCTCGAATGAGTATAATCTTTGCTTTTAAACTTAAGGATTTAAATAAGTGATCTGCTGTGAATATTACCCAGAATAGGTGTAAAAAAAGGAAGAAAATTGACACTATTTAAACATTTACAAACAAGCAAACCCCAGAACAATAAAATGTCCCCCACACACACAAAAGTACTAATCTAATCTGGAATTGTTACTTATTCCCCAGTAGCATTAACAATAGCCACTTACACAACATCACTAAGTATTTCCAAGTGTTTTCCTTAACTCACTGAATTGCTTTTTGAAACTTATTTGTCTCTACTTATGTATATTTGGGGATACTGTTTAACATGTCAATCTCTTATACATAAGGTTGTTCAGAATACTTTTTTGTTAAATAAAATATTAGAAATATTTTCATGACAAGAACTGTCTATTTGAGAGCAAAAGATATAAAGTCAGAGGAGGTTTTAGATATTCAAACTCAGAAATTCATATTCATCAAACTTTCTAACTAATCTAAGAGATGTAAGACTGGTACTCTCCTTGGATTCCACAGAATTTATTTTGTTTCTTTTCAACATAGTGCTGTATTTCAGATATGTATGCCCTTAATTTTAAAAGATTCCTCACTGGGATGTGTCTTGCATTTACATAATGTACAGAAAGAGGAAACATTTAAAATTGTTGAAGACATGCATATTTAGGATTTTTCATGAAATACTGCATTCAGGGCATCTATACCCCTCTTTATCCCTGACTCTTCCAAACTGGCTTAATGTATATTTTTGGCCTGGAGGTAATATTAGCCTCAGCTAAGCCATGGACATATTTCTTAGAAAAACAAATGTTTCATAGAAATCCCAGAACAGGCAGATTCTGAGTCTCTTTGTTCTCAGGAATCTGACAGAATTCAAGTTCAAAGAAATGAGAATATAAAGCACAGTTTGTTTTTACTGAGAATAACTTAGGAGTTGATCTGTGTCTAGCTTATACATAACTATGAACAATGAAATCTGAAATAACCATTCAGACGTCTCACTTTCTTAAGTTCAGTTAAACATACCAAACAAATTTATTTTACAAAAAATAAAGTGACTAGTATACCCAAATCACTGCCACTGTTCCCAGAGAATAACAAGTTGAATAAGGAACAAACCTAGTTCTTAAGAGTCTATTATTTTTTAAAAAGCAAAGAAAAAAATAGGTTTATAGGGGTAAAAAGAGGGACTGTTTAATTCTGACTGTAGAGATAAGTAGAGACATTATAGAGAAGGTTGCACTTAAGCACAGATAAGTCTTTGTGATTTTGGTGGATGAGGTAAATGATTTTAGCTAATATAAATAACATGGGAAAGGCATATGTGGTGATGTAAATGTTGGCATCCCCTTAAAATTTATATATTGGAACCTAATACCTAACGTGATAATATTACAAAGTGTGACCTTTGGGAGAGATTAAGTCCCACCTTCATGAATGAGATTAGTGCTCTTATAAAAGAGGCTGAGGAAGCTCCCTTTCCTCTTCTTCCTCAAATGGCACAATTAGAATGTGCCATTTTAATGCAAAGAGGAAGCCATCACCAGATATAGAATCTGTTGGTGACTTGATATTATACCTCTCTCCTTCAGAATTATGAGCAAGAAATTTATGTTGTTTATAAATTATCCAGTCAAAGATATTGTTTTACAGCATTCTGAGCAAAATAAAATAGGATATAAACATGAACTTGCTCAGATTATTAGAGAATTGCGTAGATACCTATTGTGAGTGTTACAAGGAGATCTACGGACAAGAAAAAGTTGATGAATGAAACCTGAGTGAATTGGTTGAAGCCGTATATTTTTAGAAACTTAAATGACAAATTTAAGAAATTGGATTTTATAGTATGTTTACTATGAAAGTTTTGAAAGTATTTGGATAGTGTCCTTAATTACAAAAATAAATTGGCCAGGCACGGTGGCTCACACCTGTAATCCCAACACTTTAGGAGGCTAAGGCAGGTAGATCACAAGGTCAGGAGATTGACACCACCCTGACTAATACGGTGAAACCCTGTCTCTACTAAAAATGCAAAAAAAGAAAAAAAAAAAAATAGCCGGGTGTGGTGGCCGGCGCCTGTAGTCTCAGTTACTCTGGAGGCTGAGGCAGGAGAATTATTTGAACCTGGGAGGCAGAGGTTTCAGTGAGATCACGCCACTGAACTCTAGCTTGGGCAGCATAGCAAGACTCCATAAAAAAAAGAAAGAAAGAAAGAAAGAAAGAAAGAGAAAGAAAGAAAGAAGTTTAATGATTAAGGACTTGAATATCAACAAAATTTTAAGTGAATGACATCATTACATTGGAGTAATAATGATAGCACTAATGTCACATTTTTGCATCAATTATATTCTTACTTATAATTTAGTCATTAAGTAATAGCCCTTGAATGATGTTCTTTTGGTACATAAACTTGTTACTGATGTCACTCTAAAGATACTGCATCACTCATTTCAGGAAAGTAGAGATATAATTTGGTTAAAAATTCATACAAGGCAATATCAACTCATTAACCTACTGCTAAAATGCTGTAAAGTGCCAAAGTTAGGCTAGGTAAAACATTATGTGATTAGACTGTAAAGGCGAGGTTTTTCAACTGGAAGCAGAGTGATTCTTAGTAACAGATTATATATCTCCAGTATTAAGTCAGAGAGTCTAACTACAATTTATAAAAGCAAACAAAGGCTGGGTGCAGTGACTCATGCCTGTAATCCAGCACTTTGGGAGGCCAAGGTGGGCAGATCACTTGAGGTCAGGAGTTCAAGACCAGATTGACCAACATGGTGAAACTCCATCTCTACCAAAAATACAAAAAGTAGCCAGGCATGGTGGACCATGCCTATAGTCCCAGTTACTTGGGAGGTTGAGTCAGGAGAATTGCTTGAACCCAGGAGGCGGAGGTGGCAGTGAGCCAAGCTTGTGCTACTACACTCCAGCCTGGGCGACACAGCAAGACTCTATCTCAAAAAACAACAACAACAACAACAAAAAGTAAACAAACAAAAAGCGTGTTTAGTACATAGAACGAAAAAATATGAAATTCTTAGGAACAAATCTAGGAAAACATGATCTCTGTAAGTCAGGGTTCCCCAGCTGCCAGCCACAGACCAGTACTGGTCCGTGACCTGTTAGGAACCCAGGCCACAGATGGTACTGGTTGGTGACCTGTTAGGAACCAAGCCACACAGCAGGAGGTGAGCGGTAGGTGAAGGAGCAAAGTTTCATCTGTATTTACAGCCTGCATTACTCCCCACAGCTTGCATTGCTGCCTGGGCTCTGCCACCTGTCAGATCAGCCGCGGCATGAGATTCTCATAGGAGCATGAACCCTGTTGTGAACTGCACATGCAAAGAATCTAGTGCCTGATGATTTGTCACTGTCTCTCATCATCCCCAGATAGGACTATCTAGTTGCAAGAAAATAAGCTCAAGTCTCCCACGGATTCTACATTATGATGAATTGTATAATTATTTCATTACATATTGTAATGGAATAATAATAGAAATAAAGTGCAGAATAAATGTAATGTGCTTGAATTATCGCGAAAACCAACCCCCCTACACCTGGTCTGTGGAAAAATTGTCTTCCATGAAACCAATCCCTCATGCCAAAAAGGTAGGGCTGCCATTCTAAGGAAAACTGGAAAACTTTGGATAAATTAAAGAAACTCTTGAGAACCTGAAAAAGATACAAATAATTGTGAAGAGAAAACAAAATTTATAATTAGGTCTCAATAGTGTAAAAATAACAATTATCCTGAAATTTCTCTATAGATTCAATATAATCCCAATCCAAATAACCACTTTTGTGGAATTAAGCAAGTGTATTCTAAAATTTAAGAGTAGGTAAACTTTTAAGAAGAAAACAAGTGGATGAACTAACTCTACTAGGTTCTAGACATACTACAAAGTTACACAGTAATGTAGACGATGTGATAGCTGAAATAATGGCCTCACTAATATCTCTATGTTCTATGAAGATGTTGTTTTATATGGTAAAATAGATTGTCAAGATTTAAGATTAAAAACCTTAAAATAGGGAGATTATTCAGATTAGGTGGGACCAATGTAATGCAAGAGGAAGGAAGAAAAGTTGCTGAGAGATGTTGGAAAAAGAAGCAGGAGCAATTCAAAGCCTAAGAAAATCTCGACTTAACATTGCTGATTAAGATGGAGAAGAGGAGTGCAGGGAGCCTCTGGAACTGAGAACAGCCCTCAGTGCTATAACAACAAGAAACAAATACACCAACAATGTAAACAAGACAGTTGATTCCCTTCTAGACACCCCAGTAAGGAAGGCAGCCTGCCAACACATTTATTTTAGCCCAGTGAGACTGATACCAGACTTCTGATCTACAGAAATATACGATAATAAATTTTTGGCGTTTTCAACAACTGGGTGTGTGATTATCTGTAACAGCAACAGTAAGAAACTGATGCAAACACTAGGTGTTGGAGAAAACCAGATAGCATAGGAAACAAAACAGAAAGTTCAGAAATAGGTCTATATATAAGCATATATAAATGCTTCATATATGTAAGAGTTTTGAAAAGCAATGATGGTATAATCATCTTTTCAGTATATGATACTAGGGTAAATCAGTGACCTTGAAAAGTATTATTATTTAGATTTCTAAATATAAAAAGCCAAGTATAGTAAAGATCCTAGAAGATAATATAAGAGAGTATCTTTATGATATATTTATAAAAAAAATTAGAATGTGAAAAATCCATCTTGGCTGAATTTAAAGAAAGCAAAAAATGTGAAAAGGCAAGGTTCAGACTGAGAGAATATACTTGCAACATATATACATATATATAGTTATATAGATATATATACTTGCAATATATTTATATATAATACATATATATAAAGAACTCCTATTAGTGTCCAAGAATTCAGACTACTCAATAGAAAATTTGCTAAGAAATATTAATTTTAATAAAGAACAAATTTAATTTACAAGTAGAAAGAATAGTAGTCGACCTCATTAGAAACCAGGAAAATGTAAAGTAAACTAAAAGCTCCTCTCCAAAATGACACACACATTAAAAAAAACAGCAAATTAAACTAAAAGCTCCACTCCAAACTGATACACACATAAGAAAGAGAAAGAAAGAAACAAAGGAGAAAAGAGAGAATGAAAGAAAGCCTGATAATACCAAGTGTTTTAGAAGATTTGGACCAAATATGTCTGTTATTTAATGCTAATGAGAAAGTGATTAAAAATCACTTTGAGAAACAGTTTATCAAATCTAATAAATGTGCAACTACACATGTGCTATGAGTCCTTAATTCTACCCCCAGGCATTAACTAGCAGAAACATGATGCTTAAACCAGAATTCATACACAAAAATGTGAACAGCAGCATAGTTCTTATGAGCCTCAAGCTAGAAACATTGAAAATATTCATAAAATTAGAAAAGATAAATATAAGATGTGCTTTACAGAGCAATGAAAATGAACAAATTACACCTACATGTAACTGCATCATAGCAGGGATGGGAAGCATCTTAAAAATCAAATTTTGAGTTAAAGAAATTTGCATCAAACAACATAGAGTTTAATTCCCACTGATAAACATTTTAAAACTAGAAAAAAAATAATATACTTAGATATACATATTTATTTGATATAACTGTAAAGCAGTGAGGTGATTATATTAAGAGTCAAGATGATGGTTGCTCTAGGGGTGGAAAGAGATTTTGATTTGAAAGGCAATCAATGGGGAGAAATGGCAAAATTCTCCTGTGTTTACATAGGTATTTTTTCTACAATGTAGCACTTATATCTCATGCATTTTTTTCTTTGTGTGCGTGTATGTGTATGTGTGTGTGTCTGTGTTAGACGTGTGTATATATAATTTTGAAACAAATAAAGTTAAATTGTGTTCATTCTCTACAGATAGCTTGCAGTGCCTTCAGGTTTCTCTTGAGTCAAGCTAGAAGTACCCACAGGCATGAGCAAGGATTTACCTTACGTGGCCAGAATTACCTTGTGGATCACATCTCCTACTGACTTGACTTTGCACATTCTACTCTTCATATAATGACCTTCTTGCGGTTTGTTGAACACATAATTCCATTTTGGGGCTTTCTACTTGTTCATTCCTCTTCCCCAAACATCATTTCCAAAGTTATTCATTGCCCTGATGTCTATTGCTAAAGTTTCCTACTTCACTTCCCTTGCCTTATATTTCTCCACACTTTATAACCATTTGGCCCACTACACATTTTACTTATATATGTAGTAATTTGTTTGTTTCTTTTCATCATTTATGTAAAAATGGAAGCTACATAAGAAGAGGTAATTCCTATCAAATCAGTAACTGAATAATTGAGTTAATATTTGTAATACATATCTTTTTCATGACTTCAGGAACATAAATTTGATGATCAGTAGGCATTTATATTTGGGTGCTTACAACATCTGTGTGGTGATATTTTTTATAGAAATGTTTTTACAAGAGATTATAATAAATAGTTTCTGTTATTTATTAGAAAAGTCAATTTAATCATTAGGATCCCAAATGCAGACTTGCGCTAAAAAAATTGAATCTTTATTGTGAATAAGATGCTGATCTTTTTGGAAACATATTTACTATGGCGTGATTGTGTTACTCTACCACAGCAATACAGCATCTCAGGATTTACCAGAGTAAGGATGTCAATAGACTGCAGTTCATTCACAGAAGCCTATACTTGAACACAGAGTGAATGCTATACTTGCAAAGAATAATTGTTAGTAATTTTGTGAAGAAGGAAACTTGGCATATTTCACTAGCAGAAGGAAACTAACTTTGACAGCTTGACATATTTTAATTGACTCACTATTTCAAGTACCAAAGTGAGCAAAAGAAAATACAAGAATAAAAGGAAATAGGCCGTGCCAGGTGGCTCACGCCTGTAATCCCAGCACTTTGGGAGGCCAAGGTGGGCGGATCACGAGGTCAGGAGATCGAGACCATCCTGGCTAACAGGGTGAAACCCCTTCTCTACTAAAAAATACAAAAAAATAAAATAAAATAAAATAGCCAGGAGTGGTGGCGGGCGCCTGTAGTCCCAGCTGCTTGGGAAGTTGAGGCAGGAGAATGGCATGAACGCAGGAGGCGGAGCTTGCAGTGAGCCGAGATTGCACCACTGCACTCCAGCCTGGGCGACAGAGTGAGACTCCATCTCAAAAAAGAAAAAAAAAGAAAAAAAATAATAATAAGAGGAAATTGTAAATAAGGGGCAAAAATAATCAAAGAAATATTGGAAATAATGGAATGATGTATAGGGATCTACAGAAGTATAAATTAAATTATATAAGAGTACTGGAAGATATAAGAATGTAAAGTAGAATAATTAAAGAGGAATGGAATAATTAAAAGGAATGGAATAAACTGTGAACCGGAAAATGTGAATATCAAAAATATTAATTCATTTGTTCGAAAGTATATGAGTCTTAAAAGTAGTCCTGGCAGGAAAATAATCAGTATCTGTCATTTTCCTCCTTTAGAAGTAACATTGAAAAACAACAACTATAGAAACAATTTAAAAATCCCTTAATAGTAACGTTATAGAGAAAATCTAAAATCTAGGATTTTGGAAAAAGTGATATAAAAGTCAAATGGGCAAAATTTATCAGCAGAGAGAAGCAGTGAAAAAGTGCCCATTTTAAAGTGCTATCTAGGTTAATATCAGTGAGTTGGGTGAGGTCTAGTAGAAGATAAGGAAAGCAAACTTGCTACTTAGAATGTGAATAGAGAGTTGTTACTGGCAGTGTAGATATAAAAGTGAGAAAAGTCAAAATAAATTATACATATACACACACATATTCACACAAACACACACACATATACACATGCACACAGAGTTACCATATTTTTTACCTAATGAATTTTGAACTTTAAATGATGGCAAAATCCAAGAGGTAATGATTAAAAGAGTACAATACTATAACCGCCTAAAATAGTAGAAAACATTGTTCTCCCTAAATGAAAAAGATCAACAAAAGTAAATAAAGTTTAAAAATGTTGTACAAAACCTACTACTAAGCCATGTTTGCAAAATTACTTCTTGGGAGCCATTACACTCTTTATACACATGTACTATTAGTAATGTAATGGAACAGGGTACCTTAAGGAAAGTAATTTTTTTTAAAGCCCAACTTGAATTTTTTTTTTTTTTAAATTGAAAATCATTAACTTTCAGTGCCACTACAGGTTATAAAGGAGCAATGATAAATCAGTGTAAGCCAGACATGAAAGAAAACATTTATTGATTTAGCCTATGATTTACTTCCAAAGTTTCATTACACCTTTTATCCTATTATTTTGAAAAACAGCTAATAATATAGTTTTTCCATGTTCACCTTACTAAAACATGTATTTTATAAAAATATTAATAAAATATCTTATTTTAAAATATGGTACATTGCCGTGCATTATTATTAAATGCAAACAAACCAATCATTTTTGTGTCTTATGATTATATAAGGCATTGTAACAGGTGCTATGGAATATAAAACTTCTGCCTCTAGAAATTTGACACAGTAGTATGGAAGAAACACAAACACACATGTGCTTTTTAAATTTATAATTCATTGAGTGCTTGTAAGTTTTATTAAACTTCTTGTGTACATTCTCTCATGCGAATACAAACATCCCTAAAATGGTAAAGTTATAAGTGCATGAAAGTCATATCCCAAAAAAGGACACTGAAAGTTCAGAAGAGGAAGATATTTTATTGGCAAGAGTTTATTCCAAAAAGGTGTCTCAAGATAACTTGTTTTAAAGTTTAAAAAGAGGTAGGACTTGGACACACAGAGCAAAATATAGTATTCTATTTACATGCAATACGTTCAGCCAAAGATACACAGAAATGGTCAAACAGAATTGAAAGAAGAAGTTCAGTTGGAATGTAGCAAATGTGGAGGATGGAGAATAGTAGGAGAAAAAATAAAGTCAGACTGTTTAAAGTTTAGCATACTCAATAAAAATAGGTAAGGTCATGGAATTAAATGTTTCAGCTTTTGTCATCATTGTTTTTGTTGCTGTGATTTTGCAATCCATTACTTGATATAGAAAGTCTTATCATTTATATTCTTATTACTGAAAATCAGATGAAAATGTAGTCTTTTTTTTTTTTTTTTTTGCATTAACAGCAAAGATAAACATGTCATACTGATTATAACTGTTATTTACTGATATGGTTTGGCTCTGCGTCCCCACCCAAATCTCATTTTGTATTCCCATAATTTGCATGTGTTGTGGGAGGGACCTGGTGGAAGATAATTGAATCACGGGGGCAGTGCTGTTCTTGTGATTGTGAACAAGTCTCACAAGGTCTGATGGTTTGATAAAGAGGAGTTCCCCTGAACAAAATCCCTCTCTTTGCCTACAGTCATCCATGTAAGACAAGACTTGCTCCTCTTTGCCTGTTGCCATAATTGTGAGGCCTCCCCAGCCATGTGGAACTGTAAGTCCATCAAACCTCTTTCTTTTGTAAATTTCACAGTCTCAGGTATGTCTTTATCAGCAATATGAAAATGGACTAATACAGTAGGCACTGCTGTCAATAGCTGAAAATGTGGAAGCGACTTTGGAACTGGGTAACAGCTTCAGGGGTTAGAACAATTTGGAGGTCTCAGAAGAAAATGGGAAAATGTGACAAAGTTGGGAATGTCTTAGTGACTTGTTGCATGGCTTTGCCCAAAATGCTGACAGCACTATGGACAACAAAGTTCAGGCTGTGGTTGCCTCAAATGGAAATGAGAAACTTGTTGGGAACTGTAGCAGAGGTAATTCTTGTCGTTTTAGCAAAGAGATTGGTGGCATTTTGCCCCGGTCCTAGAGATTTGTGGAACTTTGAACTTGAGCGAGATGATTTAGCATATCTGGCAGAATAAATTTCTAAGCAGCAAAGCATTTAAGAGCCAACGTAGGTGCTATTAAAAGCATTCAGTTTTACAAGGGAAGCAGAGCATGAAACTTCAAAAAAATTGCAGCCCAAAATGCGATAGAAAATGAAATCCCATTTTCTGAGGAGAAATTCATGCTCGCTGCAGAAATTTTCATCAGTAACGAGAAGCTGAGTGTTAATTCCCAAGACAATTGGGAAAATGTCTCCAGGGCATGTCAGAGGTCTTCACAGCAGCACCTCCCATCAAAGGCCCAGAGGCCTAGAAAGAGAACATGGTTTTGTGGGCCAGGTCCAGTGTCCCCATTCTGTGTGCAGCCTGTGAACTTGGTGACCTGTGTTCCAGCTGCTCCATCTGTGGCTGAAAGGGGCCAACATAGAGCTCAAGTTGTGGCTTCAGAGGGTACGAGCTCCAAGCCTTGGGAGCATCCATGTGGTGTTGAGCCTGAGGGTGCACAGAAGTCAAGAATTGATTTTTGGGAGCCTCCATCTAGATTTCAGAGGATGTATGGAAATGTCTGTTTGCCCAGGCAGAAGTTTGCTGCAGGAGTAGAGCCCTCATTGAGAACCTCTGCTAGGGCAGTGCGGAAGGGAAATGTGGGGTTGAAGCCCCCACTCAGAATTAAAAAGAAGAGTTTAACGTAATTGTTAAAAAATAGGTAAATAAAATAAGATGTAACCGGGCTAAATTCTATGAATAAAATTTTAATAATAAATATGTTTTACAATATTTGTACTTAAAAGTTTTTAAATATCTTTGGTAGCTATAGTCTTAGAGCATTACTAAGCTAAATCAAATGGCAGGTATTTATTGAATATCAAGATCATTTCTAAATAACGTAATGTTAAAACATAACTCAGTATAGATTTAAGCATATACAATTTGAATTCTTATTTCAAATAAAATGAAAAGCATTTGAATTTGTTAGTAAATACATCTTGTTCCACATTTTAAAACTTACTGTGGATATATTTTTTGAAATTATAAAATACATATTCATAAAATTATTGGCACACAATTAAAATTCCTTAAATCCTAGGTTTTCACTAAAATTTGTGTTCCTAATAGTTAAAATTACAATTAGCATATGTAATTAAAGCTACTAAAAAATAAGAAAAACAAACTATGTTTTTGGTGAGGAAAACAGTAAAGATACTTTTTATTGTTGTTGAGAGAAAATAATTTTGACTAGTGTAGTGGCTATTTAAAGCTTATTTCAGACTGAATATTTGGTAAAAGAATGATAAAAATAAATCGTTATGGAATGCTGAGAAAAGAAAAGAGATTGCAAGAAAATCTTGTGTTTTCAATCTGACAAAAATTAAATTGAATTTATTGACGGGTTTTAAAATTGAGTCTTAATGTCAAAAGTACACTTAATATAAAACTAGAATTTACTTTTCTCCTTAAACAAAATTTTCATATAGTATTAGTATGAAATAGTAAAACATTTTTGTTTATGTTTTGAGTAAACTGAAAAAATAAAAAGAGCAATAGATTGAAACAGATTCTGGGTGCTTCATACTGTCTTTATTAGGTCTTTTGATAATTTGGAAAACTGAGTCTACTCTCTATCAAAGAGTAAAGTTTTTTGCTTTATAAAATGTTTAAAATTATCATTTGGCTAAATAAAAAACTATTATTTTACAGGGACCTGTGATTATATTTTGAGCATCTTTTACCTTTGACATATTTGACAGGCTTCTCAAAATTTAAATTGTCCTTTTCACCTCAATCTAACGTTGGGATGTTCCACAGAGTCCCTAAAACATTTTTAAAAAGGGATAACAACAGGTTTATGTGGTATGTTAAATTATTTGTGAAGCATTGTCAAAGAAGAAATAATATTTAGCTTTTTTAAAATATTATTTGTATAAATCTGTTGTTAGTATGTGTTCCAAAATTGTCTGAGATTTCTAAAAATCTGATAGGTTAAAATTTTTGTAAATCATATAAAATAACCAAACTCTCTGTCAGTTGCATCTTTAACCATGGCCATATTAAGTCTTATTGTCCCCAATTAATTACTTTGTTCTGATGACTTACTTTCTGAAAGCTCTTTGAAAATCTTAAATTTTTGTGTTTTCAAGGAGATTCATGAAAAAGACTACAAGTCCTCTTAAATACAAATTTCCAACAACTTTGAGATTATACCATTAAGCTAGGCAAAAGAAAAAAAACTTACAGAACTTTTTAAGTGGATTCATAAAATTTCTAAGCCATCACCAAGCAGAATTAATTACATGCAAATGAACTGTTTGCATGATTATTTATAACTTTTTTAAGAAATATTGTTGATTATTGAAAATGTTTTGTTTTCCAGAAGTAGCATTTTTTTTCCACTTAAGCTACTATAGGTTTACAGCAATTTGGTAAAGTATACTTTTGTGAGCAGAATTGAAAGATTTACCTTCCTGTCTACCTAATCCTTACAGAATTCAGAAACATTATTCTAATATTGTCATATTATAGTCTTTTACATAAGTTCAATGAGAAACTACTCTCTTTTGTAATAGACACAATTGAAAACACTGATTATTTTATCAAGACTTTAAGTGGAATATCAGATTTTTGATATGATCAGGCTACTTTGAACGATTGAAGTTGACTTTTGTGGATCCAGTAAAAAGACTCTTGGAAAAACTGGCCTACGACCTTGTCTACTTGGTTCTTTTACAGGGTTCCTGACCTTGTGGTAAGTAAAATATGTCACTTCTGACAGGTCCAGGAAACTTGAGGTATTTTGAGAACATGTAGGAGAAAAATTCCCTTAATTTGTATAGTTCGAGCACATAGTATGAGAGTGAATCAATTGTTTTTCTTGGCTTTCTAGCCTCCAGAGCCTTTTTAACAAGTTTAGTACAAAATTCCTTAAGAAAATATTCTGGCCAGGTGTAGTGGCTCATGCCTGTAATCCCAGTACTTTGGGAGGCCAAGGTGGGGGGATTACCTGAGGTCAGGAGTTCGAGACCAGCCTCGTCAACATGGTGAAACCCCATCCCTCTTAAAAACATAAAAAATTAGCTGGACGTAGTGGCAGGTGCTTGTAGTCCCAGCCACTAGGGAGTCTAAGGCAGGAGAATCGCTTGAACCCAGGAGGTGGAGGCTGCAGGGAGCCAAGATCATGCCACTGTACTCCAGCCTGGGTGACAGAGTGAAACTCTATCTCAAAAAAATATATATTCCAACAAAGTCAACTTCAAAAGAATCTTTATAATAAATCACTAGTCTTACTGCACTTTATGCAAATAACAAGGCCAAGTATAATAAACCTAAAACTTATTTTGCAAATAAATTGGTCTTACTATGATTTATCTTTGATAGAACAGGGAAACTGGAGAAAAAAATTATGTTTCAGAAGCAAGGTTAGAGTTCACCTGTTATTAGACTCTACCCCATCCAGGGTTTTTGAGTTTTAGTTATTTCCCTATCATTTAGACTGAACTCTGACTTATTTTCTGGCTACAAGTATCTAAACTCATGCTTCTAAATTTTTCTCTCATTTTTTTTTACTTAAACTCACAAAATTTTAACTACCTCCTTTCCTGAGGCCTTGAAAGCTATCACTCATGTATAAACAAGCTTGTGACATATAAACTATAGACCCTGGAAATCTGTCAGATTGCCACTGTCTGCCATGCTCCAACTGAAGATGTTTCAATTCCAACCCAGCAATTTTTGCCACTGAATTCCCTACAGATTCTAGAAAAGCTAGTTCATAGGCTACCCCAGGCATTAACATTTGGTTTTCTTCTCTCTCTTTCCACAGAAATGACTCATATTAATGATATGTTTTCCACCATTAGATACAGAGGCCTAGCTTTAAGAACCCATCTGCAATGTCAGCTTCTAAAGTAAGATTCACCTGTTTAATTGGACTGACCTCTTCCCAAAAAGGTGACATTGGTTTGATTGGGTGTGGAAAAAAACTGCTTAGATGTGTTCTTTTCCAGGTATTTATTCTCTTCCGAATCCATGTTTTTTTCTTCATTTTCCGATCTCTTGTCATTTGATTACTAATTCAGTTTATCTCTCCATAGCTACCAATCCTACTTTAGTATGTGGTATTGAATAATAAATATCAACATTTCTTCTTTGTTAGTCTCTTATATCTATGCTTACTGAATATCATGCTGGGTTTCCAAAGAAAGTGTGTATTTGTGTGAAAAAGAAGCAAGATACCACAGAGCCAACTTCAGAGGATCTCATGTTGTGTCATCCAGACAATTAAATCACCACATTCCCTTGGTGATTTATCTCTCCATAGCTACCAATCCTACTTTAGTATCCCCTTTATTTGCTAAAAATAAAGTTTCAAATGAGGGACTGAAGAAAATCAGAATATTTCACGCTGAAATATGGTTGAACTGAAAAAAAAAAAAAAGTTTTCCAGGTTTCCAGGTGTCTTTTACTTCCCCTTTTGTCTCAACCCTTTGTCTCTCCCAAAGCATAGGATGATGCTGTTGAGGAATGCAACCACACCTGAACAGGCTTCTTTACAAGATAATGCTTATCTCTGGGGATCATTCAAATTCCAAAGATAATTAGATACAAGTTAATTTCTGTTTCCTAGGTCCATTCATTCTCCCTAACAATCATTTGCTGCCCTCAAAATAATTACATTCTTCATCTTTCTCTTTCCCTGTGAAAAAGGGTATATAAGCTTCTATACTCCATTGGATTTTGAGTAATTATTCTCCTGTTATTCCCCTGTGCTATGCCTGTTAAAACAGACTATGCATGTCTTTTCTTCTATTAGTCTTCTATTAGTTAGGTGATTTTCAGGGAATCTTCAGAGTGTGAAGGGAAAGTTTTCCCTTGGCCTCTACACTGTCTATAAAGTAAACCCCCTATGTTTAGTTCTTTGGTAAATATTCTGTTTTATCGAATGAAGTGTTGTCTGATTCTACAGTTGTAAATAAAAGCCAATTGATTCTTTAAATTAAATTTGTCTTAATGTTTTCTTTTGACAAAATGAAAAAAAATTGTACATCAAAATACAGATCCTGTACCTCCCATAATAATTAAAAATAGGCATATGAAGACCAAACAGTGCTCTCTCAGGTACATACGTATAGAACTCTGGCTTTCTTACATTTTCTGATGAAACATTGAGGTTAGCAGTGTTTTTTTTGGTTGTTGTTTTGGTTTAGTTTTTTTCCCCTGCTTGCTTTTAGGGTCTAAGCTACATATAAGTAAATAAAGAGTGAAGAAATACAAAGCAAACAAGTAACAATCAAGAATATTTGTTTTCCTGAACCAGTTTTAAGAATGTGAATAAATGTACCTATCTGAATTTGAGAATTGACTATAAAGATTTCAGCAGATGATTTCTCATGTCGTTTCAAGGTACATAGGAATTGTCCTATGTAGCCTATTGTTTAGCCACATTTTGATAAAAGAATTTAAATTGATGAAAGTTCCAGCTTTTAATCTTGTTTTTCCTGACTTATGCACATGGCCTGATTTGGCTTAACCTGGAATGAACCTTTGAGTGTTAATATTTTATATGAATGCATGTTAACTCCAAGTGGCAAGGGACCCCAGGAGAGTATTGAATAATAAATATCAACATTTCTTCTTTGTTAGTCTCTTATATCTATGCTTACTGAATATCATGCTGGGTTTCCAAAGAAAGTGTGTATTTGTGTGAAAAAGAAGCAAGATACCACAGAGCCAACTTCAGAGGATCTCATGTTGTGTCATCCAGACAATTAAATCACCACATTCCCTTGGTGAATTACGTAGAACACAGCAGTGCCTAAAAAATGAATTTAAATTCATCTTGTTTTCACTGTTTTTAGGATTATTTCAAGTAAGATTTTAAAGATTTGATTTTTAACGTTTGTTTGCTTACTTTGCTATTGTATTTCAGGTAAGTGAATTTTTCCAATAATGGCATGTAACATATTTTACTAACCCGAATAAATCTTAAATGGAATTATTATGGAATAACTGCACTGATAAAACCCTGAACATAAAAGAGTTTTACTGGGCACATAAGAAAGTAAGAAAGTAAGTAGCCCTGTAATATTAATCAGCTGCTGCAACTCTACAATATGATGATAGATTATGACTAAGATCAATGACAAAGTGAAACAGAACAATAATGCTGCAATAATATTCGTGTATTACAGAATGGAAATAAAGAGGTTAAATATAGAAATCTTAACTATAAATAAATCCTATATCTACTATTATGTCCGGAATTGGTGGGTTCTTGGTCTCGCTGACTTCAAGAATGAAGCTGCAGACCCTCGCGGTGTTACAGTTCTTAAAGACGGTGTGTCCGGAGTTTGTTCCTTCAGACGTTCAGATGTGTCTGGAGCGTCTTCCTTCTGATGGGTTCGTGGTCTTGCTGACAGGAGTGAAGCTGCAGACCTTCGCGGTGGATGATACAGCTCTTAAAGGTAGCGTGTCTGGAGTTGTTTGTTCTTCCTGGTGGGTTCCTGGTCTGGCTGGCTTCAGAAGTGAAGCTGCAGACCTTCCCCGTGAGTGTTACATCTCATAAAGGCAGAGTGGACCCAAAGAGTGAGCAGCAGCAGGATTTATTGCTAAGAGCGAAAGAACACAGCTTCCAGGATGTGGAAAGTTACCCCAGAGGGCTGCCACTGCTGGCTCGGGCAGCCTGCTTTTATTCCGCTATCTGACCCCACCCACATCTTGCTGATTGGTCCGTTTTACAGAGAGTTGACTGGTCCGTTTTGACAGAGTGCCTATTGGCTCATTTACAATACTTGAGCTAGACACAGAGAGCTAGACAGAGAAGTTCTCCAAGTCCCTACTAGGTTAGCTGGATGTAGAGTACCAATTGGTGTATTTACAAACCCTGAGCTAGACAGAGTGCTGATTGGCATATTTATAATCCCTTTGCTAGACATAAAAGTTCTCCACGTCCCCACTAGACTCAGGGGCCCAGCTGGCTTCACCTAGTGTATCCTGCACCAGGGCTGCAGGCGGAGCTGCCCACTAGTCCCGAGCTGCCCCTGCACTCCTCAGCCCGTGGGCCATTGATGGGACCCAGTGCCACAGAGCAAGGGGCAGTGCCTGTTGGGGAGACTCCGGCTATGAGGGAGTCCACCATGGAGGGGGGACTCCACCTTGGCTGGCTGCAGGTCCTGAGCCCTGCCCAATGGGGAGGTGGCTGAGGCCCAGGGAAAATTAGAGCATGGTGCATGCCCGCCGGCAGTGCTGGGTGACCAGATGCAACCTCTGCAACTGCTGGCCCAGGTGCTAAGCCCCTCACTGCCCTGGGCCCGCGGCAGGCTGGCCGCTCTGAGTGTGGGCTTACCAAGCCCACCAGCGCTGGGTGCAGCACCGTTCCCGCCTGTGCCTCTCCCTGAACACCTCCCCACAAGCAGAGGGAGGCGGCTCCGGCCTCAGCCAGCCCAGAGAGGGTCTCCCACAATGCCATCGTGGGCTAAAGGGCTCCTCAAGCTCTGCCAGAGTGGATGCGGAGGCTAAGGGGGCGCTGAGAGCGAGGCCAGCTAGCACGCTGTCACTTCTCACTATTATGACTACATATTGAAGAATATAAACATCTAGTATAAAAAGAGCATTTTTCAACCATAAAAGCAGTCAACTATTCTTTTAAATTAGGTAAATCTAATGAATTGTTATTTAAATAACACTATAAAATGTCATTCACAGAATTATTTCAATAATGATTTCACATATGTTGTCGATTCTGCTTTTTAACTATTCACATTGACTCATCAATTCTTTTAAAATTCAATGAAATCATACAATTGAAAATAGTTCTTTAGTTACTGGGAAAAACCAGAAATATTGGTATAATTTAATACTTTTTTGTGTTAGATTATTTTTTATAACTAATACATCTATTTTTATATATTTTATATTTACTATGTATAGATTCTTCTACCTCTATATTATAGGTAGTTTAATTTATATTCTAATATATGACTTTATACTAATATCCCAGCTGACATTATACTTAGAAAAAATACATGAATACCTGCCAATTTTCACAAAGTTTGCTTAAAAAATTCTAACTTTCTTAGAATAATTATATTATAAATTAAGTTGTTTATTAGAATTATTTACCTGAATTATTTGAGTTATATTAAAGGATAATAATTGTGAAAAATTGAATTTCAAAAGAAGGTCACAATTTTGTCTCCTATGAAACAAGTTGTCTGTAATGTGACCTTACCACTCACTCATTAAGAGATAGAATCTATTTCTCCAACACTTTTAACCTGGTAGATCCTGTGTCTGCCCTGACCAATAAAATACAACAGAATTGATGCTGTGTCAGTTTCAGGGGTTAATATTAAGTAGCCTGGAATCTTCTGCTACCTAATACATCAAAGCTGTTCAATTTTATGAAGTGCAATTACCCTAACACCACTATGCTGTAAAAAGTTCAAAGTTCAGATTGATGGAGAGGCTCATAAAGGGTGAGCTGTCATGTGGAGAGACAGAAAGAGAGGAAGACAGAGACAGAGAGTGGCAGAGGGAGACAGAGAAAGATAGAAAGCAAAATCATCAAGATGCCAGACATTTAAGTTTAAAAAGTCATCTTATTTTGTTGCTCTTTTGTATTTTGTTAGTCCCTATTTTGTTTATTTATGATCTGGTCTTTATGGTCTTTATAATCTCTTTTTTCCAATTATTTGGGGTATGGATTCTTCTTGTTTTTCTAGTTTCTTGAAGTCTAACATAAATTGTTTGATTTTTTTTCACTTTTTTATATAGGTGTTTATTGATATAAACTTTATTCTTAGAACTGCTGCTGCTGTATCCCATAGGCTTCGGTATGTTGTCTTTTCATTTCCATTTTTCCCAAAAAATGCAATTGATAAAAAATTACTTAATTGACCCAGTGGTTGCTCAGTGAACATTTTATTTAATTCCTATGTATTTGTACAGTTTCTGAAGTTCCTCCTGTTATTGATTTGTAGTTCTATTCCATTTATGCTTGATAAGATTTCAATTTAAAAAACTAAGATTTGTTTTGTGGTTTAATATATGGTTTATCTTAGAGAATGTTCTATGTGCTGTTGAGAAGAATTCGTATTCTGCAGATGTTGGGTGGAATGTTCTGTAAATGTCCATTAGGTCCACTGGGTCTAGAGTACAGTTTGACTCCTATGTTTCTTTATTGATTTTCTGTGTGAATTATCTGTCCATCACTAAAAGCAGTGTTTTGAAGTCTCCTACCATTATTGTACTGCAGAGTATCTCTCCCTTTAGATCTGTTAATATTTCATTATATATTGATGTGCTCTGGTATTGGTGCATATATATTCATAATTGTTATGCCTGTCTGTGTATTCACCCCTTTATCATTATGTGATCACCTCCTTTCTCTTTTTTTTATTGTTTTTGAATTACAGTCTATCTTATGTAAGTAGAGCTACTCCTGATCCTCTTTGTTTTATGTTGCATGGAATATCTTTTTCCATCTTTCCTTCCATCTTTTCATTTTTAGTTTATGTGTGTCTTTATTGGCAAAGTAAGTTTCTTGTAGGCAGCACATAGTGCAGTCTTGTTTTTGTATCCATTCAGCAACTCTGTCTTTTAAGTGGAAAAGTTAGTTCATTATATCCAAGATTATTTTTGATAGTTAATGAATTACTATTGCCATTTTGTTACACGTTTTCTGCTTGTTGTATTAACTCCTCTCTTCCTTTCTTCCTCAAAATCAACAAACCTTTGGCTACACCATCTATGAAAAAAGAAAACGCAAATAATGTCAGAAATTGAAAAGGAGACATTGTGACTGATACCACAAAAATATGAAGTACCATAAGAGATTACTACAATTATATGCAATAAATTGGAAAATAGAAGAAACTGATGTTTGACACATACCACTTACCAAGATGGAATCATGAAGAAACATAAAATTCAAACAGATCAATAATGAATACCAATATCAAAGTAGTAATAAAATGTCTCCAAACAAAGAAAATCTCAGGACTTAATGGCTTCACTGCTGAATTTTACCAAAGATTTAAAGAACAAATAGAGACACTACTGGAACTATTTCAAAAAATTGAAGAGAAGGGAAAACCTCCAAACTAATTCAGTGAGGTCAGTGTTTCCCCCTAATACCAGTCAAGGACATAACAACAACAACAACAACAACAACAACAACAACAACAAAAAACAACTGCAGGCTAATATCCTGATGAACAGAGATTCAAAAGTCCTCAAGAAAATATTAGCAAATCAACTTAAACAACACATTAAAGGCATCATCACCATGATCAAGTGGATTTCATCTCAGGAATGCTAGCATGGCTCAATAGACATAAATCCATAAGTGTGATACATCACATTAACAAAATTAAGGACAAAGCCATATGACTATTTTAATAAATGCTGACAGAGTATTTGATAAAATTTAGCATCCCTTTATGATAAAAACTTTCAGCAAACGTGGTATAGACAGAACATACCTAAACACAATAAAACCAATATATGACAAACTCACATCTAACATCACACTAAATGTGGAAAATTTGAAAAAGCTTGTCCTCTAAGATCTGGAACAAGAGAAGGATGTCCACTTTCATGATTTTCATTCAACATAGTACTGGAAGTTCTAGCCAGAGTAATTAGGAAAGAGAAAGAAAAAAAGGATATCCAAATTGAAAATGAGGAAACCAAATTGTGCCCGTTTGCATATGACTTTATCATATGTGCAGAAATCCCTGAAGATTCCACCAAAAACCTGTTAGAAATAATAAGTAAATTTAGTGAAGTTTTAGGTTATAAAATCAGCATACAAAAATCAGTAATGAGTTCCCTATGTTCCAACAGTAAACTACCTAAAAAGGAAATCAAGAAAATAATCCAATTTACAACAGCTACAAAAAATAGCGTAAAATACCTTGAAATAAATATAATCAAGGAGATGATAAACATCAGCTATGAAAACTTAAAAAACATTGACACCAAAAATTAGAGAGGACACAAATAGATGGAAAGATATTCTTGTGTTCATGGATTAGAAGGTGAATATTGTTACAATGTCCATATTACCCAAACCACACTCCCCATTCCTCTCAAGCCAACTTCACAAATTCAGACATAAATAAGTCAGATGAACTCTTTCTGAACCACTAACTCATAATTATTTAGGACAAATAAAATAATTGTAAATACTTATGTTTCAGAGTGTTTTGTTATTAATTACCCATATGGAACATTTTAACTGGAAGAAAGATGTTACCATAATAAGCCAGTGAGAGGAACCTGGAAGGGACTCAGGAGACTATTGGGTAGACTGGAAAGAAAGTCAGGAAATTGTATTCAGACTAGAGAAAGATGATCATGTTCAGCATTATTACAAAGTTTAGTGAAGCTGGTACCTGCGGTAACATGGAAAATAGAAAATGTTTTTAGCAAATCGATAGACCTGGAGAAGGAGCTATTCAGACAGGAGGTTTAAAGTGTCAAGTGTTTTGTTAAGCTATTAAGAAATGAAAGAATTTACAGAGGTCCTGGAGGATGAAACGTTGTAGAGAAATAACAAGTCCAAGGAGCCCCCAAGACAACTGACACATTAGTAAAAGACTCTATTGAAAGTGGATCTTCCAGCTTCAGTAGCCCCAACTGACAACATGTTCAGATACACTTCACTCAACTACCACCTTGCAAATTCATCTGCTTTAAATTGTAAGCAAAAATATATTATTTTAAGCTACTTAGTTTCAAGTATTTTTATGTAGCAATAAATAACTGATACCTAATTGTTTTATCTACATAACTATCATTTAAATAGATCACTCCATTAATTTTTTAATCTCAGAAAAGCAGTTAGAAAACTGGTTCTAAATGTACAATTTAAGGTTATGGAAATCTCTAAACCATAAACCGTATGTAGATTTAATAACTGAATAACTAGATTTCAGGACAGTTTTATATTTTCCAAATACTATATTACTTATATACAAGAATTCATATTTTGTAATGTTATTGTTTTATTTGTGTTTTCTTATATTTAAAGCAAACTAAGTAAAATATTAGTAAGACTAACAGGTGACACATCCATTGTAAGATTTAAAATCATGTGTACCTCTATGTATGTTTCTGTATGTTTTTCATCAGTGCTTTGCATATAGTATTCTATTTCTGCCTGGCATCTATTTTTGTTGATAAGTTTGTTTTCAGACTATCTGTCATTCTTTTATAATCAATTTTTTCTTTTCTTTAACAGTTTTAAAGAATTTTTTATTTATGTTCTGCAGTATAACTACAATGGACTAGTGATGGATTAAGTGTATTTATCCTTTCTAGTATTCTGTGGGTACTTTCAATGTGAGACTCAGATAATTCTTCAACTCTGACATTTTCACTTTACATAAGTTTTTCCACCTATTGTTCTCTCATATGGGCTATGGTTAAGTCATAGGTGTATTCTCTGCGACTATCCATTTCTCTTCCTTAATTTTTATTTCTTTGTCTTTCAATGCTACATTCTAGGTGAACTTCTCAGTGCATTCCTCCCATTCAACTTATCTCTCTTTGTGTTAGTAGAGGTGAAAAGCTATGATACTTTTCATCATCGATCGTGACTGACACTCCAATAACAAAAGATAGGTTTACAAGAGAAGAGCATAACAAGTTTATTTAATTAAAGTTTTACACAACATGAGAGCTTTCAGAAATGGAGACCCAAAGTCCCAGGGAAAACTATCTATTTTTATGCTTAAGTTCAAAGAAGAATGGGCAGTCATGTAGAAATGTGATGGACAGAGGGTATGATCTAATTAAAAGAGACTGATTGGAGAACCCAGCAAGTCCTATCTGTTCAGGTTGTTTTTGATCTCCCTAGGCAGCATTTCTACCTCCCAGGTATAGGGCAAGGCCCCTTTGCAAAGAAGGTCTTCAAGGGAGAAGAAGAATTTTTCTAGGATCTGTGGTTTTCTTTGGGAGAGAGGAGTACTAGTTTCTGTGACCTGTCTTGTAGAAGTGGAATTCTGGTTATTATACTTCATTTCAGGGAAGGAAGACAGACAGGGAACAGGAGGATGAGAGAAAATCTAAAAGACTTTGCTTCCGAGCCTTTTAATTATTTTTAATCAAAATGCTTAGTACACCAAAGCATCATACTTGGGGTTTTATATTCTGAATCCCAATATGATGTCTATTTATTATGGCACATTAGAGAATTTTATTTTATACCATATTTTAATATCCAAGATCTATAATTTAATTTTGATATCTATCAATTCTACATGACTTTGTAGTTGTTTTATAATTTCTCACTGTTTCTAAGAATTCTCCCTTCCCATTTCTCTTTTAGAATCTTAAACCTCTTGTAAAATCATTTCAAACTTACTCTAACATGTGCATTTTGTTGACTTACTCTTATCTTTCAACTGTTGATTTTGCTGATCTCATGTGAGAAATCTCTTTCTCTCTCTCCCCACCCCCCCCGCCCCTTTTTTTCCCCACTACTCCCCTTCCTTCTTTGTCCAGCAGTTTTGCTTTTTCCTCCAACTGGCTTCCCAGATTCCATCTGGAATCAGGAATTATATTGGCTCTCATACTCTAAAGTTCCAGGGCATTCCAGATCTAGTCATTGAGGTAACTAACATACAGTCCATTCCAGGCAGGGTCTTAACTGTGCTCCTAAA
>NW_016829348.1:417573-437120 GCF_001698545.2 Rhinopithecus bieti | reverse complement strand
AAAAAGAAAAAAAAAAGCAATAAAATAGCTCCTAGAAATGGTTTAAGCTTTTGTAGTCTCCTTTCTTCCAGAGATAGGGAGTCTTAATTCAGCCTTCATTTTTATGCAGAGCGGCTAGTTCTTGCTCTCTGTTCCAGTGATTTGCCATTCAATATATCTACCCCATAGGAGATGAAATATCGTGATGTCTCTGGCTTGCTTAGAATCCTTCAGATCAGCATACTCATGGTATCATCGTATAAGAGGTAACTTACACAAATGAATAATTTTTTTTTAAATTTAGTTTTGTCATGTTTGGGGAAAAAAAACAGGGAAGTAAAGTATGAATTTACCATTTTGACCAGAAATTCCCTAAGAACTCACTAATGGGTGAGTTCTTAAACCATTTAAACCTCAATGCCCTGACTTCAAATATCAGGCAACATTCATTGTTTCCATATATCCGTATGCCCTAAAGGATCCTTAGTCAGAGAATGTATATGGACAATAAAAAGGTTCATTGAAAAGGAAACAGTTACACACTTACTGAAAGACGTAAAGTTCCTGGTATAAAGAGCTATAAAATGAATAATAACGATAAAATGTGTTCTAATAGCAGTCTCCATTTCCTGTTTCGTTACCAAAAACAGGGAATAGTTTTTAACTAGTTGAACTGAGAGTGTGCTTTGGAATCTGACTAGTCTCTATTTTGTACATTTGTGATCCTCTTGTGCATCCCTGGTTGTCTTGCCATATGTCTTACATTGAGTCGTTCGTCATTCATCACAGAGAGTCATTGTTTTTCTTCTTAAGCTTTGAAATGGCTGTACAATACTGCTCCCTCCTTCTTTCTAGCCAGATTCCTGGAAGTCTATTTATCTCTGCTGGAGACTGCATTTCTACTCTGTTCTGGATAGGTGAACTTTATAAAATAACTTTGGTGGAAAATGTCACTACGAACATGCACTTGAATCTAAATAGTGATCTCCAGTGGCAAAAAATCTATGTACCATGAATCTGCCTACCTAATGCTATCACGTATTCTCATGATCAGCTAGTAGTTTTCCCTGCATTACTGTTAGCTACTCGATGATCAACATCACATAGGTCATCTAAGTAGGCACAGTGTCAAATGCTGACTTAGGGGTGTACATTGAAAGGCATAATTCTTTTAAGGAGTTTGCAGACTGTTTGGAAAGGACAATAAAAAAAACCTTTCAATATTTTATTGTTGCAGATTGGATTAAAAGAAGGAGATGTGAGTGAAAGAGAGATTGGATAGGAGAAAATTGTAATGGCAATATGAAATAACAAGGGCCTAAATGATAATGATGGCTCGGGTATGGAAGGAGCAAACGAAGAAACAAAACAAAACAGAGTTATACTATGGGACAGAACCTGTGAAAGAAAAGAACAAGGAGCTAAACGCAACAATAATGAAAGGGCAACAACAGCAAGAAGAATAATAACAGGTGAACTTTGCTAACTGCCGACTAAAATATTTCAAACACAAGAAACCAAAACAATGTTAGTAACAGTGACAGAACCTGGAAAGAGATCCATTTTAATAAGAAAAATTATTATTGGGTCACAGAAATTCCAACTTTGATGTGATTGTGGGCCATGATAAAGGAGAACCTTGAGTCTGTTGAAGAGGTATACATTTCAGGCATCAAGGGAGTCAAAACTTAAAAAGTAGTACAGTAAGGAGGGAGCAAAGAGTCTTAATAAAATGAGAAATTAACTGAGTAGCTTATTACCTTAGAAGATTTAGTTATTTTTTTAAAACAAATCTATATAAGTTCTGAAGACTTAGAGAAGAAAAGAAGATTTTACATTATCTTTATCACTTGAGCAAAGAAATAATGGAAGAATATATATTTTTTACTTTTTATTTTCTAGATCTTCCTTACTATAAATATTTATGCTTTAATTGTATTGCTGGATTACTATGTAGCGTCTCTCTAAAGCACCACAGCACTGTGGCAACAGTCAGTATAGACAACCAAAAATTCCTTTGCTTCTCTCTATAAATCCTTTCTCATTTTCGTCTGTAATTTAATTCAAAAGAAAACTTACCATTTTAGAGATGCAGAAACATAAATTACATCTAAATCTACAATGGCCTCTGAAATTATCTCTTTAAAATGTCTTAAAGTATCATGCAATACATGGTGAATTAGTAAAATTGTAACAATTTTCCAGATTTCATTTTCTAAGCAACTAAGATACAAAAGAGAAGAATTACCAGTAAATGAAGACTGGAGTGATCATTCCGTTTGTTTTTATTGTTGTTTGATTTCAATGTAATGTTTCCTAATAAGCTAACACGTGCAGTATCTCTAAAGAAACTTCAAATGAACATATTAATATGGAACTCACAGAGTCCCTTTTGTGTCCCTTTTTACCTTGATACAATAATATCCTACTGTGCAGAGTGCTCCATGGAGAATTCTTTAACACTGGGTGGCGCTATATACTAACAAAAAAAAATCTTTATTTAGCATGACTATATATATTTAGTTTCAGTTCATTTTTGCAGTCTTGATATCAACTATCACTGGATATTATTTTGTGAGTCCTTCTGATATTCCACTCACACAAATGTCTGGTGCAAACTGGCCTATTAGCAAGGAAATGTCAACCATGTTGCTCCAACTAGGTAACATGTTCATGATAAAGCATTATGACAAATAAACTGGAAGAAAATACAAATATGTGATGGAGAAGCATTTGTCCCTCATGTCGATGATTGAGGATATTTGTTGGTGGGAAACATTAAGCGACTTACAAATTTGCATAGCCAGTGAATTCCAAAGTAGCATCACATTTTCTATTACCTAGTTATAAACAGTGATGCAATAAATCATCAAATGTGATATGGAAGTTATTTAATTTACTGACCTAGATCACTTGCAGAGTCACTCACATTAATTGAGCTATTTTTTTTTTCAAGAAATCGGATACCAAGCTATTTATATTCAAAAGGAATAAATATAAAGGTTTTTGGAAATTTTAACACAATATCTGTTATACAATTGAAGACAAAAAAAAAGTACATTGGAAGAATTTACTGAAAACTATTAGAATCTCTGATTAAAATGATAAAAGAAATATAAAATATATTTTATATTTTATTTTCTTTCTATTTTCTTTTATTTTCTCTTATAAGTGATATATGTTAGTATACATTTTTAAAAAATTATTGAATAAAGAACATATTAGCATTTGAATTCCTCTTCCACCAGCACCCTCCCTTGCCACCAATTACACGCCAAACTCAGAGATAAAAGTTTATGTATATATTCAATCCTTTTTACCTGCATAAAGTCCACTTTTGTATACATGCGCAGATTCTATTGTATATTAGCAAGATCATACTATGCATATTGATCAACACATTACTCTTACAATTAAAAACAGCCCTTAAGTATCTTTCTATGTCCCCATAAAAGTTTGATTCTTTTCAACAGTAACATGATATTCTATAGCATGAGTACGCCATACATTTTAAGCTGTTTTTCTAATTGAATTTTAGAGTTTCAATTGTTAGGTTTTTTTCTCCTTTATTATAAACAATGGCACAGTAAACATCCTTGTACACACATCTCTGTGTATGTGTCTATTTCTGTTGGATGAATTTTAGAAGTAGAATTGCTGAGGCGAAAGGAATGTACACCTTCCTAAAAAGCTTGTCTAATTTCACATTTGCTCCAACAATGTAGTAGAGTGGCTTGTTGGAATCCTTCCCCAGTTCTTGGCAGCAATGAACAGTATCAATCTTTTTTTCTTTCATATTTGAAGGTTGAGGTGCTATGTCTTGGCTGTTTTCATTGTTGATTATATAGAGATTGTACATTGTTTTATATTTTTTTTGAAATTTATGGGCTTGCTTTTTAGAATTGCACATTCACATCATCTTTAAACATCTTGATACTGGGTTAATTCTATTTTTTGCATATATAGCATTATAACAGACATTTATATCATGTGTACTTACTTTATGTTAATAATAGAAAATGTAAATATTTTCCCCAGTCTATCACTTGTCTATTAGCATTGTTTACATCATTTTTGATGATCATAATGATTATGTCATCTCTACAATTTTTTCTTTATCAATTCTGACTTTGTATCATGCTTCAGAAAGCATTTTTCTCCCCAAATTGTTTAAGATATTTGCATTTTTTTACCAATACTTTTATAGTTCAGGTTATTATATTTATCTCTTTAATTCTTCTAAAATTTAATTTTGTATATGGCTTGTGGGAGGGAATTAAATTTTTTCTCAAATAAATAGCTAGTTTTCCAGATTATTTATTTAAAAGTCGATCCTTTTCCCATGGAATTGAAATACTGCTTTAATCATAAACTCAAGAAATCTTTCTTGAGGTTTTGGACAAGTATTGTTGACATTCTCTGGTTTTATTGTATACATTTTGTTTTATTTTCCTAAAACTTCTTGTAGTAACAATCAAATGATCATATCAATAGCATTCATAGGCTAATTATTTTCCTAAACTGCTTACACAGAAGTCTTATTTCTCAAATTACAATACAACTGAGTTAAGCTATGAAAGATCAGTGTTCTTCTAATGCATACTATTCAGCCTTTAAGAAGAGGGAAATCATGTAATGAAAACATGGATGAACTTGGAGGACATTATACCAAGAGAAATAAGCCAGGCACAAAACAACAAATACTGCGTGGTCTCAGTTATATGTGAAATCCAAACTAATCACTCAGAAGCAGTGGACAGAATGATTAGCAGAGGCCTAGGAGTTGGGGGGAATGAAAAGATGTTGGTCAAAGAGAACAGTGTTTCAGTTACACCAGAAGAATAAATGGTAAACATTTGTGTTAATGGATATGTTAATTACCTTTATTCAATTATTTCATATTGTGTGTGTATATATATACATACATGTATATATCACAGCATCATTTTGTATCCCATAAACATATACAATTACAGTTTGCCAATATCTAATAAATAATAGAGAAAATGTGAAAATGACTGTTTTCCCATTTTTAAGCTTTTTGAAATAATTAACATAATGACTCTCTTCAATATTCAAAAAAAAAAAAAAATTACCTTTCTCAAGGGCTTTAAGAATGACTAGCCTAAACCTCAAAATGTACAGTTATATATTGACCTCAGTATAAAACCATTTATATTGGCAAGGAAAAGATGTAATGATTTTTGTAATTTTGCATGTATTGTATCTGTACTCAGTAAGCACACTAAAAGTGACTTATATACCTTGCACGTTTTGTTAAGGAGCTGAAACTAGACAAATGAAACATTTTCTGCTAAACAATGCTAGAAAGGGAAAACATTTTTTTTTTTTTTTTTTTTTTTTTTTTTTTTTTTTTTGTTTTATCTAAATAGTTTGCCTTCTGGGACATATTCTAAATATATGATTTTTTGATGATTTCTTGACTCAAGGCCTCCTGTTCCGTTTGGAATATCCTAAATTGGAGGAATAGCTCTCCACATTTACTTCTTCATGTAGAATATTTACATAAATATAATGTGAGATGTTATGAAGTGTCTTACAGCAAATCACTTATCAAATGTGGGATTTTTTTCCTCACAGCAACCAATTCTCTATTTGGACACCAACTGGGTGTACTACAATTCAATTAATTCTGTCACTAACCACCTGGAGTTAGTACAATCCCCACAGGTTAGGGGCTAAGTCCCACAAGACTGCCCCCCTACTTCAGACTCCAACTCCAAGTCTTGGGCCTCCTGTAGTTCTGACTGGCTACACATTAGGGGCTTCAACAACTCCCTCCTCAAGTTTTGGTCATTTGCTGGAACAATTCTCACAACTTGGGGAAGTTCTTTAGTTAGCGCTACCAGTAAATTATAAAGGATATAACTCAGGAACAGCCAAATGGAAGAAAGGCACAGGGCAAAATACTGGGGAGAGAGTGTTCATGCACCTTCTAGGTGTTTCACCTTGACAGCATCTTGCTCTGTTTACCAACCAGAAGCCCTCTGAATGTCATTGTTTAGGAGTTTTCATGAAGACTTAATCATGTAGACATTATTGATTTAATCATTGCTCATTGGTGATTGATTTAGTTTCCCCTCCCCAGAGGTGGAGGAGAGGGCTTGAAGGTTCCAGCTCTCTAATCATGCCTTGATCTTTTTGGCAACCAGCCCCCATCCTGAAGCTATTCAGGGCCCCCCAGCATAACTTTATCAGCATAAACTCAGATATGGTTCTTAGGGACTCGTAAATAATAAAGATGATCCTATCACTCAGGAAATTCCAAGAATCTTTAGAAGCTCTGTGTCAGGAACCAGGGACAAAGACCAAATCTGTATTTCTTACTGTATCACCACATGCTTACCCAATAAATGTCCACAGTGCAATTTTCTAATAATAGATTCAAGTTTCTAATATTAATGTTTGTGTGAGAAAAAATTAAATAACATAAAACTGATTTTGCAATTTTAGAAAGTATTATATATTTAAAACATTAAATCTGATTCCTTACAAGCATGATCTCACTGTAGATCATAATAAAACAATGTAATAATCTTTATGGTAAAATGTATTGATTAAGCTATTAAATCTACCTAAGTGCTGTTTGAGTATTTTTCAAGTATGAAACACATTCATAAACAGAATGGACTATAATCTTGTCGTAATACATATTTTACTGATTCATAATTGAAAGTTTCCTTCAACTTAAATTCATTTTTTCAATAATAGATGCCATTAAGCTCTATGTTTTAAACAATATATATGGCAGTCGATAAGTCCTAAGAAATAAAAAGAAATCCAATGTGTAAGATTACTTTCATTGAATTAAATGTATTGTCTGAGATATACCTAATTGAAAATAGTAATTAATTACATCACACTTATGCTTTTTATTCCTATCACAATTATTATCGAATTAGGAATTGTGGGATCTATACACATAGCATTCAAATATGAACAATATGAACTACTCTATGTTTGTTATATTGCAATTATTTTCTACACTAGCATGTATTCAATATTTCTATTTAAACTCTAGAATATCTTTATTCCACGTAGGCCTTTACAGAATCTGGACTTTCTTATATTTAATTTTTAAGTCAATAATAGTCCACTCAAATTTGTATCAATATCCTTTTTATTCACTGAGTCTGTGTAGATTTTAAACAGGAACAATGTAAAATTTGATTATTTTAATTCCTGCACTAACATTTAACTTTACTACTAATTATTATTCCACGAAGAAGAAAAGAGAAAGGATTGCTAACTAAAATATTTGCATTAATTTTATTAATTGTTGCCAACGTTTGATAAAGAGATTTGAATGATTGTATGTGTGTGTGTGTGTGTGTGTGGACATATGATTAGATTTTAACAGACCTTAATATTCATATGTTTAAGGAAAATGTATGACTTCAATGTGAACATGTCTATACTTGATTTTAATGAATAATTTCTGCAACAATTTATCATGTTTGCTAACATGAAATTTGAGGATCCTTAAAGGCGAACTTTGAGGCTATTAAAGAACATTTAATATTTTTAAAGTATGCCTTCATGTTTATATATGCATCTTTTTGCTCCAGTATATTTTCCAAAAAATGTGGCTTAATACATACACTTGAATGAATGATATGGATAGTATAGCCATACAGATTTATTCTGTTTCCAACAAAGACTTCTCTAATAAGATTTAATATGTTACTGATACTTCATATGCCTTTATTAATTTTTAAACTAGTCCTATTATTCTATCTAGCCTGATCCTTCACATTTCCCATTTCTAACCATCTTGTAAAGGCTAGAGAATGCCCCACCTGCCATATAGCCTTGCCTTAGATACATGAGACTTCATACATTGATATAATTAAAGCCAATTTTTGTATCTAAGCAATCTCTAGGAGTTACAATTAAAGAAAAAAAGATAAATTTTACATTTGTTTTAAAAGTTATAAAATAATTATTTCATAACATTATAAAGATTAATAATACATGTAAAGTGGTGAAAATACAACAGTGAATGGCACACAGTAAGTACTTCCCATGTGATTGCTATTTTTTTATTTTTATTTTTATTTTATTTTAAGTCCAGGATACAAGTACAGAACGTGTAGGTTTGTTATGTAGGTATACGTGTGCCATGGTGGATTACTGGACCTATCAACCTGTCATCAAGGTTTTAAGTCTGCAGGCATTAACTATAATTAAGACAAAATAAGTTGATTTCAGAGGTTAGTCGTCAATAGTATGAAGGGTATTAAAGTAGGTATCAATCAAGACAGATATTTGCTTGCCTAAAGAACACAGCACTTTGCCGGGGCTAAGGGGGACAAATCACTTGAAGCCAGGAATTCAAGACCAGCATGGCCAGCATGGCAAAATCTTGTCTCTACTGAAAATACAAAAATTGGCCGAGTGTAGTGGCATGCACCTGTAATCCCAGCTACTCTGGAGGCTGAGGCATGAGAATCACTTGATTCTGGGATGTGCATGTTGCAGTAAGCCAAGGTTGGGCCACTGCATTCCAGCCTGGGTGACACAGTGAAACTCTGTCTCAAAAAAAAAAAAAAAAAAAAAAAGAAAAGAAAAGAAAAGAAAGAAAGGAAAAACAAACAAACAAAAAACACCTGTCTCTCTCTCTCTCTGGTATTTTTTTATAGAACAAAATAGAGATTTAATTACCTTTAATTGATTTTGGTTGTTGTGTTCTCCTTTGAATACTAGGTTGAGTTTAACTTGGACAATGTTGTTTCCAGGTTTTATTCCAACTTATTTGCAATAACCAAAAATTCTTGATAAAAAGAAACAACTAATATATTTAATAAAGGAATACAAGAAAATTTTGCAGAGCAGAAAGTTAAAGAAAATGGAGGTGGGGTAATGAAAAATATTTAATAGGAAGAAGTTAGAAAAGTCAGCGACAGCTGAATGTTTTGTAAATTTCTCCAGTTTTGTTCCTCTGCATACTTGAGTACCTGGTAAATTTTCTGTTGGTCTTAATCAGTCTCTCTTCAATGGAACTGTATGCAAGGATACTCAACTGAACTTGTATTAAGGAAATTGCACATGGTTTAATAAGGCTAGAGTTTTGGATGAGTGGTAGGTACGAGACCAATCATGAGAGACAGAATAACACAAATTAAAGAATATTTCTACCAGTAATGTGGAGCCACTGTAAGATTTTAAGCAGATAGTAACATCAGATTGCATTTTAAAGAACGTACTTTAGGCCCGGAGCGGTGGCTCACACCTGTAATCCCAGCACTTTGGGAGGCTGAGGCAGGTGGATCACCTGAGGTCAGGATTTCAAGACCAGCCTGGCCAACATGGTGAAACCCCATCTCTACTAAAAATACAAAAACTTAGCTGGCTGTGGTGGTGTGTGCCTGTAATCCCAGCTACTCAGAAGGCTGAGGTAGGAGAATCACTTGAACCCGGGAAGCGGAGACGGCAGTGAGCTGAGGTTGTGCCATTGCACTCCAGACTGGGCAATAAGAGTGAAACTTTGTCTCAAAAAAAAAAAGTACTTTAATTCAATTGAGTATATTCTTTCATTTAACAAATGTTTACTGTGTTGTTATATATGCTGTGTACTGCTCAAGATGCTTGAGACAGCAAGTTAACAGGACAAAAACCAATGTTTCTCATGGAGCTGACAATCTATCAGGAAAACTTGACAAGAAACAAGTAAATATGTAACTAGTAACCTTCTCCATAGTGATAATATCATAAAAGAAATAGCCAAATTAAGTGGTGGTACAGACTGCTTAGTGGGAATAACCAACACTAAATAGTGTGGTAAGATCTTTCAAAGAGAACTATCAGATTTGAGACTGCAATACAGAGAAGGAAGTCACCACTTGAAGGACTGAAGCAAATGCGAAGAACTGGATGGAAGAAAACGAGCTAGGCATGTTAAAGGAATAAAAAGTGAGCCAATGTGGTTACAGCAAATTGCATGAGAATTAGATTTGCACAAGTGGAGGTTAAAAGCTAATTAGGACACAGTTTATGTACTGTGTCATAGCATAAGACATGGGGAAGACTCCAATTTTATTTTAAGGATGTGAATCTACTGATTGATGTTTTAAAGTGGAGCAATATCATTTTAATTTTGTGTTTAAAACATACTTTCAGCAACTGAATGGATTGTGAATGAGCCCATATGGAAATTGGGAAATTAATGAGGTAGCTACTAGAAGCCTCCAGGTGAGAGATAGTGGTGGTTTGTCCTAAATGGTAAAGGAGGAGATGATTTTCATCTCTACATGTGGTTAAACATAGAGATAGAGCTGCAGGTACTCACTAATAGGATTGACGGTGTAGATGATAGAAAGAGAGAGCTCAAAGATGATTCCAGAGCTTTGAAATAGGAAAGAGTATGAATGAGGTGTGTCATTAACCGAGGAATGTAAGTAAATTTAGGTATCTATAGTTAAGGCCACATCAGATATGTAATGTGTGTTTATGAAACATTCAAGAGTTACTTCAGGGCTGGGATGATGGAAGATGGGTCCAGGTTGTACTCAAGACTAAAATGAAAAAGGTCATAGCAATGTCTTTCTCCATTTCCCAAGTTTCATTTCCCAAGATTAAGTGTTCTCAAGTCGACTCTTTCATTGATCAATGCTCTTACGGTTTATAGTTTTCCCTTAATAGTAATACATTCCTCACTGTGAGAAATAAATTAGATAAAAAAGGACATTATATAGTTATAACTGTCAAAATAGCCATTTTTGTAAAAATATTGGCATCTTTATATGTTTCAACACAGTAATACATAAAGTTATTATTAAACGTTAATAATAAATGTTATTGTTATCCAGAAGTATTTGTTTGTTTAATAAATTTTTAATTTTCATGTATAATGTGCTAAGTACTGCTCTAGGTGTGTTTAAAATAGAAGTGAAAAAACAGAAGTAGTAATTACCCTGCACTTATAGCGTATTCTGTCAAGAATTCTATTAGGTTTAGATAAAAAAGCAGAACAGGTAAATAATATGCAAAAAATAATTCATTTAACAAAAATTTACTTATCAACATTCTGAGCATTGTTTACATGCTCAGGTGTAAAAAATACATATGGTAACATAACAGACAAAAAATCTTCACCTTTATGAAAATTGTATTTAGGCAAACAAATAATACATCTGACTAAATCATAGGTGAAGATTTATAATGTGGTGATGTAATAGACTCAAGGGTGCCAACACTGATTGCTTAGATGGCAAGTCCCAGATTCCATTTGTAATCAAGAAGGGATTACACAAGGATGTGAATCCTTTGAGGTCATCTTAGTGTATTTCCACAGTCCCTAAACACTTAGCCTAAAAGTTGCAGATGTTCTAAGACATATAAGGATGCTCAAAAATATTAATGCATTTTCAATACAGGCTTAATTTGTATACAATTTTTACAAATAGCATAGTGTGACATTAATAATATTTAATAAGATTCAATCTTATCTCTTTAAATGAAAGACAGTTTTCACAATGATAATAGTATTTGACTTTCAAGTAAAATATCTTACATTTAAAATGATCAGACATTATTTTAGAGAAAATTTAATTATTTTATTTACCTAAGGGGAAATTACAGTATTAAGGGCATGAAAGAACCCAAAAGATCAGTAGTGTCTCATTGTCATTCATTTCTTTTCAAAAGTAAAAGGAAACATTGCAATTAATATTTCCTTTACCAACTCTCTTTCCACTGATATGCTTCAAATAGTCCTGGCTGGTGACACATAAGTCACACCACTGAGGACAACTGGGATAAAACCACCAGTCAATTACATGATGCAAATTAACATAACCTAAGTCCCTTTCTCAAGAGGAACAGCATAAAGTGATGAAAAGTGAGTTGACCTTAAATTCAGATGGATGTGACTCGAATTACACTTGTTAGCTGAGAGAGCTTGGTGAAATTCTTGAGGCTTAAATTCCTCATCTGGAAAATGGAAACAACATTATCTTCCTTACAGAGATCTGGCCAGTCTGGAATGAGGTAATATATGTAATTCATTGGACACAGTGTCTCACACATAGAAATACACCTCAATAGGTTTCAGATTTTCTCAGGAATTAATAAAACAATCCTTGTACCAGCTTAGTCTCCATCTTTCTATGTCCTCTATATCAGAAAATTGTGATAGTTAATTAACCATTTAATCTTAGCTAATAAATCACAGACATATTATGCCTCATCATTTTTCAATTACTACAATGGCAACATTTTAAATGAATAGTCATTTGAAGTAACATTAGAAAAATAATTTTGTTTGGGTACACTTATTGCTAGATTCCAAAATAAATGATTTTCCATAGTTGCTTTTAGAAACAGAAAATGCAAAACCTTAACTTGGCAGATATCTCATTTTATTGATTTTGCCCAGTTTCATTAGCAATATTTTTCATAATTATTTCACACTCATAGCAAATGCAATTCGATTTTTCTCATTGTGCTATTGCTCTGTATCTCCGTAGATACTGTTTCCTTTTTCTACTCCTCCCTCTCCACTTCTCTTCAGCTGTTTGAAGCACATTCTTTTCTCTAAGTATAGTGCATATGTGAATTTGTGTTACCAGAAAAGCAATTACGTTGCTATCTCGCAGAACAGTGTCTGCCAGGAGTTTCTTTAGATGGGAGTTATTTCCCTATCTCTATCCTCTCACATTTAGGATAAAGCCTAGACAATCAGCACTAAATAAATAATTGATGAAATAAAATTAGAAGTGTTCAGAGAGAAATACATAGAACTCTTCTGACATGCTTTACTAGTGTATAGGATTACAAATAATTTTTTGAAATCTGAAACGGACTGAATGTTTGTGCCCTTCTTAAACTCATTTGTTGAAGCCCTAACCCCCGATGTGACTCATTTTGGAGATAGGACCTGTGAAGAAGTTATAAATGTTAAGTGAGATCATAAGGGTGGGACCCTAATTTCACAGAACTGATGTCCTTAAGAAGAAGACACACTAGAGTTCTCTCCCTCTCTGCCATATGACTAGGCACCTTGATTTTAGATTTCCCAGCCTCCAGAACTGTTAGAAAATACATTTCTGTTGTGTAGGCCACTAAGTCTATGTCTTTTTTAATGGCAACCAGAGCTGGGGCAAACCCAATTAAACTTTATATAATATGGTGGATTTTACACTCTATATAATACTCTTCAAGAATTAACCCCACACTAAAATAACTCTGTTATGTGTATAATTAGTTTACCAAAGCAAAATTAATATTAATAAATTGTGGAGGAAAACTGCATTTGGCATTTAACACTTAGCTAAATGATGTGCAGATGCAAATGCAGAGTCTATTAAAAATCCCACTGGTTGCCAACGATTCTACTTAGAACTGAGCCACCTCCAGTTTTATACATCCATTACAAAATTTGTTCTACTTAATGTATTTTAAGCAAACAGAGTGTGTTTTTGTTTGTTTGTTTGTTTGTTTGTTTGAGAGGAGTCTCACTCTGTCGCCCAAGAGAGAGTGCAGTGGCGCGATCTCAGCTCACTGCAAGCCCTGCCTCCCACGTTCACGCCATTCTCCTGCCTCAACCTCCTGAGTAGCTGGGACTACAGGCGTCTGCCACCATGCCCAGCTAATTTTTTGTATTTTTAATAGAGACGGGGTTTCGCCATGTTTGTCAGGATGGTCTCGATTTCCCGACCTCGTGATCCTCCGGCCTCCGCCTCCCAAAGTGCTGGGATTACAGGCTTGAGCCACCGCGCCCGGCCCAGAGTGCCATTTTGAGACCCAAATTATATCACTTAAGAAAACTTTGAACCACAAAAACATAGCTACAGCTCCTCCAAGGAACCTACAGTGAGAACAGCATCTAAGAAGATATTTCTTTCATAAAGCTACTCTGAGATTGAATCTTCCTAATATTTTATTGATAAGTGAATTTGGACTTCAAATTTTAAAATAAAACAAAAGAGCTTCAAGCATTTAGTAGGAATTATTCCTGAAAAGGAGACCTCTACTTCTATAGTGAATTAACTATATTGTCCCATAATTTTTCACAGGTAATTCATTTGCTATTATTTTAAGCTCTTGCAGTTTATCTCCACACTGATCAAAATAAGTGAGCCAAAAAAAAAAAGTTTTTGTCATCTAGCTGATTTATTAAAGGGAATGTCTTTTTTCATAATTTCTCAACCATGATCTGAGCCTTAAAGACACTTATAAAATATGCATATTGAAAGGAACCCTCATATTAACTTAAGGTACACAGAAGGCAATTATAAAGGCTAAATATTCTTATATCACTCTCACACCCATCCTAAAAAAGTTGGTGTTACCCCTGTTTTATAAAACAAATGAGTGGAAAAAGCACTGCTAAGTAACTTATTTAAAGTGGTATTAGTAGTGAGTGGTAGGACCAAGATTCAAATTGCATTTCCTTTAGAAAGTCTGATATTTTTACAAAACTGAGGAGTAAATAATAATAACAATAATGAAATGGTTTCCTCTCTTTCTCAAAAGCTTTTATAACAATGATAGAAAAATAAGTCTTTTACTTGATCAAAAATGTATATAAAAGATATTAAGTTGTGTTTTCATAAATAAAATTCAAAGTCAAAAACAGAGAGAAAATACACTACTAAAGCCATGGAAAGGTTCACACGTAAACCCATTGTGCCAACATTGTTTATTTTTCATCTTAAACAGCATGATATGTTATGTGCAATGTATCAATTTTTTCCCTTGAATTATACAGAGCCAGGATGTGTCATGTTTTTCTATTTTGAGTATTACCTTAATCTCAATTTTAAAATGAAGAAACACTTTAAGTGGTTAAGTGACATGTTCAAGGTGACTTAGCCAAAATATGTCAGTGCTAGGTCAAGAAACTTTTCCACTACTGTCCCAGAAACCTTTTCCTAAAATCTTCAAGGCCAGAACAAATGACACTTCTTCTTCCACAAAGCTGCACTTAAAATTGCCCTCAAGCTGTAAGTAATCCATACATCTTACAATAAGAAATGCTAATATTCATTAATCAAAGCACTTGTTTATTGGATTTGATACCAAGGTAAAAGGCGTACATTAAATATTTAATTTCCTCCTCGGGGCACAGAACAAATAATACCATCTATCTTCTATCCCTTGTATATATAGGCAGAGAAAGTTTGCTGAGAAATAAAGAGCTTGCGAGGCTCAATATTAGACTGTTTAGACTTACAAATGATTGATGGTAACAATGTTAGTAAACATAGGCTATTTGTCACCTTTAATTTTAATCACAGAATGAAAAAATACCTCTTACTTCCTGTAGTACATGCTGAGTTATGAAACCAACAATCCTGAAATCAAATATTAAGTAAAAAGACTGACATAAGCAGAACAATGGATCTAAAGTGACATGAATTTACTAAAATTTAAACTTGGAATAAAATGCAAAGAAAAAAAATCACTGAAACTGTTTAATACTTTCAGAGTACAATCTCATTTTCAGTTACATCCCCAACTATAGGACTAGGATAGAGATGCTACATGAGTGTGTTTGTAATAGGTTTAAAAGGCATTTAAAGGAGGCATTAAAGTCTTATATGGTAAAGACAGCTTTAAACACTTTAAAAGGCTGCCAGTTTGTGTTTTGTACAACATTTCCAAACATAGAAATGGTATAAAACATTATACAATCTAATGATGACTTGTATTACTTGTAAACTGGAAGTTTTTTACTCATTAGGCAGATGCTAAAAATAATTAGTAATTAGGATACCAATAAAGTTGTGCTGCTTCCAATTCTTTTAGTAAATTCATATTTTGATTAATTGCATTTTCTTTCTTTTTGATGCTTTTATTGCCCAAAAGAATGTCTCTTTTATTACTATGTATTACTAAGTAGCAGCAAGCTAAGGAGAATGTATTAATGTCCTTCTTTTACAGGTTAACATTTGTACAGTTAAATAACCAATTTACTGCTGACAGTTCAACACATTGGATTAATTACACAAGATAAGAGCAAGGCTTTATTTTATCTTAGCCATTTCTAGTCATTGTTCATTGAGTTAAAAAATATATGTAATTGGTAATGATACTTGTTGCTCCCTAGACAACAATCCCAGAGTTCATTAAAATCTATAATGTAAATTTTATTTTAAAACTTCTATGAAATTTTAATTATGTTATTTTCTCTGTATTTATTTATTTACCTAATTATACTTTTGTAATTATAATCATTATATCTTCCATTGTTGCCAAAGGAAAGTTAACCATTAAAACTTGAAAGATGATAAAAATCCAGTGATCTCATTTTATTCTTTTATTTCTATAGAGCAGAATATTGTTATTTTAAATGGATTTTACACATTTGACATGCAAAAATAAAAGTATTTTAAGATACTGAGTTATAGGCTGGGTGTGGTGGTTCACGCTTGTAATCCCAGCACTTTGGGAGGCTGAGGCGGGCAGATCATGAGGTCAGGAAATCCAGACCATCCTGACAAACACGGTGAAACCCCATTTCTATTAAAAATACAAAAAATTAGCCGGGCATGGTGGCAGGCGCCTGTAGTCCCAGCTATTCGGGAGGCTGAGGCAGAAGAATGGCGTGAACCAGGGAGGCGGAGATTGCCGTGAGCTGAGATCTCACCACTGCACCCCAGCCTGGGCGACAGAGTAAGCGAGACTCCGTCTCAAAACAAAACTAAACAAACAAACAAAAATACTGAGTTACTAATAGGGAGTCAGTTTCTACTAACACTTTTTATCTCTGGAATTCATATTAAATAAGACCTCAGGTCCTATATATGTAAAATGGTAAAATATAAAACATTCAGAATGATGTAAAGTCAATGAAATTCTATCAAGAAAAAATACTTAATAGATAAACATTTCTAATATTTTCTATTCTCATTCTTTGTGAGTTAAAATTATTTTAACCGAAGATCAAATATTCTGTGTGAATTTTATGATGGAGATTTGATTAATCACTCCATATCTATTGCAAAATTTTAACAATTTCTACTTCTGTTATTTTAAGTCATTATTTCTTTGAAGTAAAATTTTGTCTAAATACATTGGGCAGATTAAGATAATATATAATAATTTTCTTCTATTTACAGTCATCAGTAACTATTTTTGCTCTTTTAGTTGCCTGTTTTATTTTATATTGATTATGCTTACCAAATGTATTTTACCAGAAAATTGTTTGTACTTTTTAACATTACTAATTACATGAGACTTTTCTGTCCGTTTTAATTTTATTAAGAATTTTCCCAATGCAGTTTTAACTTTTATCAAGATTATTTTGAATAGCTTATATTGTTCAGGAAATGAATAATACCTTTTGTGCATTCCTAGGGAGGATCAAAGAGTATGCCTAGAGCAAAGGTTTACAATCCAAACATAGCCAAATGAGACAATCCAACATACTGAGACATTGCTTTCTATAAAGTAAACTAGAAGGAGGTAAAGAGTTAGTTACCTTTATATTCAGATTTAACCCAACCCATTAGTCCAAATAGAAGATATAACTTGTCATATTTTACCCTTATTACTCATATGCTTTGTAACCATATAAAACATCCCATTTATTTAAGGTAATCTATTTATGCATACAATCCATAGGTAATTCCAGGCAAACCCTTGACAAAACTATTAAAATGGGAAAATGAGAAGCTTAATTTTCAAATACTTGGCTTCTCTTTTCATGTAAATATTTCATAATTTATAATCCATCATAGTTTCAAAACTCTCATTATTTTCTTCCTCTGTCTCACAGATGACGTTGTGTGAAATTAAGTCAGCATGAATATAAGGATATATTAATTTAGTATGAATAGCATGCCAAGCTCTGACAGGTTCAAATTATTATTATTCTCACAAGGAAAACAGATGGCCTACAAAGTTTCAGGGAGGCGCCCAAGATGGCCGAATAGGAACAGCTCCAGTCTCCAGCTCCCAGTGTGAGCAACACAGAAGACAGGTGATTTCTGCATTTTCAACTCAGGTACCGGGTTCATCACACTGGGGCATGTTGGACAGTCAATGCTCGTCTGTGGGTGCAGCCCAACCAGCAAGAGCTGAAGCAGGGCGAGGCATTGCCTCACCTGGGAAGCGCAAGGGGGAAGGGAATTCCTTTTCCTAGCCAAGGGAAATTGAGACACACTACACCTGGAAAATCGGGTAACTCCCAACCTAATATTGCACTTTACCAAGGGTCTTAGCAAATGGCACACCAAGAGATTATATCCCACATCTGGCCCGGAGGGTCCCACACCCATGGAATCTCCTTCATTGTTAGCACAGCAGTCTGAGATCTAACTGCAAGGCGGCAGGCAGCGAGGCTGGGGGAGGGGCGCCTGCCACTGCTGAGGCTTAAGTAGGGAAACAAAGCTTCCTGGAAGCTCGAATTGGGTAGAGCCCACCACAGCTCAAGTAGGCCTGCCTGCCTCTGTAGACTCCACCTCTGGGGACAGGGCACAGCTAAACAAAAAGCAGCAAAAACCTCTGCAGATGTAAAAGTCTCTGTCTGACAGCTTTGAATAGAGCAGTGATTCTCCTAGCATGGAGGTTGAGATCTAAGAATGGACAGACTGCCTGCTCAAGTGGGTCCCTGACCCCTGAGTAGCCTAACTGGGAGACATCCCCCACTAGGTGCAGACAGACACCTCACAACTCACACGGCTGGGTACACCTCTGAGACAAAGCTTCCAGAGCAAGAAACAGATAACAACACTCACTCTTCAGCAATATTCTATCTTCTACAGCCTCTGCTGCTGATACCCAGGCAAACAGGGTCTGGAGTGGACCTCAAGCAAACTCCAACAGACCTGCATTGAGGGTCCTGACTGTTAGAAGGAAAACTAACAAACAGAAAGGACACCCACATCAAAACTCCGTCAGTAAATCACCATCATCAAAGACCAAAGGCAGATAAAACCACAAAGATGGGGTAAAAGCAGTGCAGAAAAGCTGGAAATTCAAAAAATCAGAGCACATCTCCCCCTCCCAAGGAACGCAGCTCATCACCAGCAACGGAAGAAAGCTGGATGGAGAATGACTTTGGAGAGTTGAGAGAAGAAGGCTTCAGTCTATCAAACTACATAACTAGCGCAAAGAAACTAAAAACCTTGAAAACAGAATAGATGAATGGATAACTAGAATAATCAATGTAGAGAAGACCTTAAAAGAACTGATAGAGATGAAAACCATGACATGAGAACTGCATGACAAATGCACAAGCTTCAGTAACCGACTCGATCAGCTGGAAGAAAGAGTATCAGTGACTGAACATCAAATGAATGAAATGAAGCAAGAAGAGAAGTGTGAAGAAAAAAGAGTAAAAAGAAATGAACAAAGCATCCAAGAAATATGGGATTTTATGAAAAGACCAAATCTACATCTGATTGGTGTGCCTGAAAGTGATGGAGAAAATGGACCCAAGTTGGAAAACACTCGGCAGGATATCATCCAGGAGAACTTCCCCAACCTAGTAAGGCAGGCCAACATTCAAATTCAGGAAATACAGAGAACGCCACAAAGATACTCCTCCAGAAGAGCAACTCCAAGACACATAATTGTCAGATTCACCAAAGTTGAAATGA
>NW_016829348.1:408871-413587 GCF_001698545.2 Rhinopithecus bieti | reverse complement strand
AAAAAAAAAAAAAAAAAAAAAAAAAAAAAAAAAAAAACAGATGGCCAAGGAGACACAGCTGATAATAGGCAAAATAGGCATTTGAACTCGGGTCTCTTTGATTAATTTATCTTTGAACGACTGAATGCTTCTGTTTTTTAAAGGAATTTCCGACAGTGTGAAGCCTAACAAGTCAGGATCTCTCCTCCTCAGTATTCGTAAACATTTACAACTAAATGAGTCTACACAGAGAGAGAGAGAGAGAGAAAGGAAACATTCTTATTTTCAAAATATACAATAGTAAGTAATAGCTATTGATCTTCTTTTTATCTTAAAAATGTCCATTTCTGACTCCTTCATAAATAATAGCTGAAAGTCTGAGAGTCTGAAAAAAATTAGTGGATGAGTGGTTGAGCAGCTAAACAATGCTTTCTTAGTGTCAGTCCAGAAAGGAAAATAATTCAAATTCACACACACACACACACACACACAAAATGGTGGAAGTTCAGTCTTTAAATTGTGACTAACAGCAAAAGCATACCTACCACCTAGGTCTTGGTGTTTTAATACTATTATTTACTAAAAGGGACTAGAACTCCTTGGAGAAATGCCTAATTCCAAGACTGGGGCTGGGAAAGAACAAGATAATCCTGGAACATCTTTTTTGTTCCCCAAATTAAGGAATTGCTTAAGAGTGATGGAAACATGATTCTGAAACTAGCTTAAAGGTGATCTTACTTGTCAAATCTGGAGGAAAGTTAGCTTCGGAATAGTTAAAAACAATAACTTTGTAGTGCAATGAATGAAATATAAAATTATGAATCAATAATAAAAAAATTAATTAATAAACAGAAAGTCTGAAAAAAAGGAGATGCTCCCAAAGATTCATGTACCTCACCATGAGGTGAAAAGTAACTTTACACACACCTCTGCTATACAAGCACTTCCACCATTAAGTGTTGATGTGCCAAGCAAACAGATCTGCTGAGTGAAGTTCTGGATGTCCTCCTGACATTATGAAGTGGAAGCCAATTAGATAAGGCATTGCATCACATTCCTGTGAGTATTGTCTTGCCTTGCCTCCCCTTTTTAAATCATCTCAAAGTTCTGGCCTTATATCTCCTTCGTAAAGCCTAAGCATTTCAATCATAGTCTAAACACTGCTGTTTCAGGACACTATAAGACATTATGTTTTACACTTATAAATAAAACATACGGCCGGGTGTGGTGGCTCACGCCTGTAATCTCAGCACTTTGGGAGGCCGAGGCGGGTGGATAACTTGAGGTCAGGGTTTGAGACCAACCTGGGAAACACGGTGAAACACCATGTCTACTAAAAATCCAAAAATTAGCTGGGCATGATGGCGCATACCTACGGTCCCAGCTACTCGGGAGGCTGAGGAAGTAGAATCGCTTGGACCTGGGATGCAGAGATTGCAGTGAGTTGAGATCATCCCACTGCCCTCCTGCCTGGATGACAGAGTGAGACTCTGACTCAAAAAAATAAATAAATAAACATAAATAAAACATACAACTGCCACATCAACAAAGTCAAATAGAGCGATCTACATAATTATCGTGATAGATTAAGGAAACACATTTAATAAAATTCAAAATTTAATTTATAATAAAGCTGTTAACAATCTAGTAATAGAGATAACTTCATTAGCATAATATTGAATGTCTGGAAATGAGTATACACAAATAACAGCATAGTTGATGTTAAAAAAGGATATTTTGTCTAAGTTGAAAGTATAATAACGCCTATCAGCCCCTGTAATCAATATTATATTCAATGTTCCATGAAATGTAAGACAAATAAAAATAAGAATTTCAAAGAAATAAATTAAACTGTCATCATTTGTAGCTGGGATGATTATTTATGCTAAAAATGTATTATCTTAAATTACATCAATAGGCAATTAAAAGGCAATAGAGTAAGGTCATTTTACATAAGTTCAATATACAAAAAGCAACTATGTTTCCACATACCAGAAAAAATATTTAAAAAATTAAAATATAATAGTATTTGTAATTCATTCAATGTCACAAGACCCTTGTGAACAAATCTTTTTGTTAGGAATTTCACACACATGCAATACAGAAAACTGTGAAAATTTTCAAGAAAGATTAAACTTCTTTAAAATTTAAGAATATAATATGTCCATGGATAAAAAGATTCGGTTTTATAAAAAAGTGATCAGCAGATTCAATGCAAACACAAACAATGTAGTTTTTTAAAACATGTGTGTACATGTGTGTTGAAATTTGTTTAGTTTTTTTTCTAAATTTATATATAGATGAAATGGATAAAAAATGCCAAGATAATAATGATAAATCAAACATTGATAAAAGACTTAAAATGGTGTATATCAAGATATATTTTATTACTTTATTAATTAGGACTGAAGCTGTTGATGTAAGGAGAGTCAAAATGAACTAATGAAATACAACATTTAGTTTGTGTCAAATATGGCATATCAGAGCAATGGGAGAAGTCTTTACAATAAATCGTATAAATGGACTATATATCATTCATTCCTGACTCTCACCATATACAAACAAAAAATTAGCTATATGTGAATTGTACATAAACATGTGAGCGTCAAGGCACCATGCTTCTAGAAAAATAGCAATAACAAAAGAAAGTAGTAGTAAATGAGTGTATATAAAATTATATATTTTGAAATCTTTTGCTCATCCAAATGTACAATTAAGAGAGTAAAAAAAGCAAGTCATAGAATGATAGAAGATATTTACAACATATGTAACCAACAAGGTATAGAAAACTACAAAACCTCAATAGAAAAGAGGGCAAAACTTTTTTGGGGGTAGGGGAATATTAATTTTATTAGATATAATTCATACACAGTAAACTCACCTTGTATACTTTTATAATGTTGACATATATAAAGTTTATTTTTAAACATCACAAAAATTGCTGTTTATAAGAAAAAAACTATAATAAACTGGACTATGTAAAATTTGTAAAACTCTGATTTTCAAAAGACATTATTAAAAAGTAAAAGGTCAAGTCACAGAATGGAAAAGAAAGTATTCGCAATGCTTATATCCAACAAAGTATTTGAATACTAAAAACATAAAGAAAATTTCCCAAGTGAAAAAATAAGCAAAAATAAAAGAAACGATATGAGCAGACACTTCAGAGCAAAAGATGTTAAAGTGGCAAACAGCTGGGCACGGTGGTTCACGCCCGTAATCCCAGCACTTTGGGAGGCCGAGGCGGGTGGATCACAAAGTCAGGAGTTCAAGACCAGCCTGGCCAAGATGGTGAAACCCCGTCTCTACTAAAAATACAAAAAAAAATTAGCCGGGTGCAGTGGCAGGCGCCTGTAATCCCAATTACTCGGGAGGCTGAGGCAGGAGAATTGCTTGAACTCAGGGAGTGGAGGTTGCAGTGAGCCAAGACCGTGCCACTGCATTCCAGTCTGGATGACAGAGTGAGACTCCATCTCAAAAAAAAAAATAAAATAAAATAAAATAAAGTGGCAAACAAATTAAAGTATGCTCGAACTCATCAGAGGAATGCAGCTTAATATCAAACATTTGATCCTATCTTACACTCACCAATGAAAAAATAGACAAGTCTAGCGTTAGGAAGATTGTAAAGTAACTAGAACTTTTATACATTGCTGATGGGAGAATAAGGTGGTACTAACACTTTGGGAAGCTGATGGTTTACTAAAGCTAAAAATATATAAGCTCTATAACCCAGTAACTCAACTGTCAGTATATACCTAAGAGAACTACATACCAAAATATGTACCTGAGAATGTGCCTAACATCAGTAATAAATACCAAAAGTCTTCAGATGACTCAAATATCCATTCACAGAAAAATGAATAAACAAATAAGGAAAGGTAGCATGTTCACCCAATGCCCCATTATGCAATATAATAATTGAGCTATTCATTGACTTGTATGCAACTGAAAAATACGATGTGAAAGAGGCCAATAATAAAAGAATATATACTTTTTCATTTAATTGAAATAAAACACAAAACAGAAAAAATTAATCTATGGTTTGAGAAGTAAGGCAGTGTTTATCTTTGCAGACGAAACTATAGGGAGACTGAAGGATGGTTAAGAAATTGCTTCATGCAAGTTAGAGTGGTTCAATTCATAATAATTCATCAAGCTTTATACTTAGGATTTGTTTACATTTCTTTAAGTATGGAATGCAGAGATAAAATATTTATTAAATTAATTGGTATTTTAGTCTCCTCCATTAATACAAATATAACCTGTTAACCTAAGTGTCATAAAGAAAATTTGGCATTCACAGAAAATGTACCAGGTTTATCCTATGGTTTGGAATACTCCCTGTACTACCATTTCAGTAGTCCTGAAATTGCATGTACAACAGTTTGAGAAAATGGTAATTAAGCTATCTTCAGCTAATCTGAACTTGTTAGATAATAACATAGCAGCAAATAGTAAGAGAGTACAATGGTCACCAATGTGAGTGTCAGTCCAGCCTCTCTCCTGGGGACTGCCTGTCCTAATTATAAGGTTGCTTGTGTCAATGTTTCTTCTCTTTGATTCTATTCCCCTGGATGCATGTGACTGACTGTAGGAAGAAATAACACCCAAATTGGGACATTTTTATTCTGTCTCTTGGAAACTTAAGTTGGAAAACAGCAAGCCCATCATGAGTTGGTATTTTAAGTGAAGATAATCTAAACCTGGAAGCCATTACTGGGCTAGTTTTGCACC
>NW_016829348.1:379344-408528 GCF_001698545.2 Rhinopithecus bieti | reverse complement strand
GCTTAGGACAAAGAAGCAAAAAATGCTGCTCTACTGAGAAAGAAAATTGAGAAAATATGCAGAAAGTAGAAAAATTGAAGTCCAGGGAGAAAGATTGGCTAACTTTCCAGTATAGAATTTCAGTTCCTTCTTAAGAATCAACCTAATTTCTGCCTTGCATTACACAATTAATTCCACTATTGTTGTAATTTGTTTTGCTCTTTTTATTTTTTATGACAAGCTTACATGCATTTTAATTTTATATAGGATAATGTATATTTTATATTTGCATGTGTATACATGACAGGTAGTGGAAAGGAGGGTAATGCAAGACATTTTTTTCTATTTCCTTTTTTTTATTTCCTTTTTCCTTTATCATGTGACATAAGATTTATTAGCTTCATACCAGCATTTAAGTATGGTTAACTTTATGTGATAGTATTTGGGTTGAGGATTGGTGCATTTGCAGTTTTATGAAGGATAGTTGGATTACGTTAGGCATAATTATGATCTTACTGTTGTCTTTATTTAAGGATTATAATCTCAGGAGATGTGTATGTGTTCAATCTGACAAGGTGTGGACTTGTGATGGTTAATATTGAGTGTCAACTTGATTAGATTGAAGGTCATGAAGTACTGATCCTTGGTGTGTCTCTGAGGGTGTTGCCAAAAGAGATTAACATTTGAGTCAGCGGGCTGGGAAAGGCAGACACGCCCACAGTCTGGATGGGCACCGTATAATCAGTTGGCATTGTGACTAGAATACAAAGCAGGCAGAAAAATGTGAAGAGGCAAGACTGGCCTAGCCTTCCAGCCTACATCTTTCTCCTGTGCTGGATGCTTTCTCTCCTCAAATCTCAGACTCCAGGGTCTTCAGTTTGGGGACTTGGACTGGCTTTCTTTGCTCCTCAGATTGCAGATGACCTATTGTGGGACCTTGTGATAATGTGTGAACACTTAATAAACACATATATATATCATACCAGTTCTGTCCCTCTAGAAAACCTTAATACATCCAGTTTTCAAAGGGAATGCTTCCTGCTTTTGCCCATTCAGTATGATATTGGCTGTGGGTTTGTCATAAATAGCTCTTATTATTTTGATATGTTCCATCAATATCTAGTTTATTGAGGTTTTTTAACATGAAGAGATGTTGAATTGTATTGAAGATGTTTTCTGTGCCTATTGAGATAATCATGTAGTTTTTGTCATTGCTTTTGTTTATGTGCTGCATTATGTTTATTGATTTGCATACGTTGAATCAGCCTTACATCCCAGTCATGAAACTGACTTGATCATGATGGGTAAGCTTTCTGATGTGCTGCTAGTTATGATTGGCAGTATTTTATTGAGGATTTTCACATAGATGTGCATCAGGGATGCTGGCCTGAAGTTTTCTGTTTTTGTTGTATCTCTACTAGGTTTTGGTATCAGGATGATGCTGGCCTCATAATATGAACTACAGAGAAGTCCCTTGTTTTCTGTTGTTTAGAATAGCTTCAGAAGGAATAGTACCAACTCCTCGTTGTACGTCTGATAGAATTAAGCTGTGAATCCATCTGGTCCTGGGCTTTATTGGTCTTTTCAAGGATTCGGCTTCTCTCTGGTTTAATCTTGGGGGGATGTATGTGTCTAATAATGTATCCATTTCTTCTAGATTTTCTAGTTTATTTGCATATAGGTGTTTATAGTATTATCTGGTGGTAGTTTGTATTTCTGTGGGGTCAGTGAGGATATCCCCTTTATCATTTTTTTATTGTGCCTATTTGATTCTTCTCTCTTTTCTTCTTTATTAGTCTAGCTAGCAGTCTATCTATTTCAGTACTTTTTTCAAAAAATCCGCATGTGAGTTCATTGTTTCTTTTGAAGGATATTTTTGTGTCTCTATCTCCTTCATTTCTGCTCTGATCTTAGTTATTTCTTGTCTTCTGCTAGCTTTTGGATTTGTTTGCTCTTGCTTCTATAGTTCTTTCAGTTGCAATGTTAGGGTGTCAATTTGAGACCTTTCTAGCTTTCTGATGTGAGTATTTAGTGCTGTAAATTTCCCTTCTAACACTGCTTTAGCTGTGTCCCAGGGATTCTGGTACATTGTCTCTTTGTTCTCATTGGTTGTAAAGAACTTTCGATTTCTTCCTTAATTTCATTATTTACCCAGGAGTCACTCAGGAGCAGGTTGTTCAATTTCCATGTGGTGTGGCTTTGGGTGAGTTTCTTAACCTTGAGTTCTAATTTGATTGAACTGTGATCTGAGAGACTGTTATGATTTCAGTTCTTTTGCATGTGCCGAGGATTGTTTCACTTCTAGTTATGTGATTATTCTTAGAGTAAGTGCCATGTGGCACTGAGAATACATATTCTGTTGTTTTGGAGTAGAGAGTTCTGTATATATCTATCGAGTCCACCTGATCCAGAGCTAAATTCAAGTCCTGAATGTCCTTGTTAATTTTCTTTCTTGATGATCTATTGACAGTGGGGTGTTAAAATCTCCCACTATTATTGTGTGGGTGTCAGTCTCTTTGTAGATCTCTAAGAACTTGCTTTATGAATTTGGGTGTTCCTGTTTTGGTTGCATGTATATTTAGGATAGTTAACTCTTCCTGTTAAATTGATCCCTTTGCCATTGTGTAATGCCCTTCTTTATCATTTTTTTCTTTGTTGTTTTAAAGTCTGTTTTGTCAGAAACTAGGATTTCATCCCCTGCTTTTTTCTGCTTTTCATTTGCTTGATGAATTTTCTTCCATCTCTATATTTTGAGCCTCTGTGTGTTTTTGCATGTGAGATGTGTTTCTTGAATACAGCACACTGATGAGTCTTCACTCTTTATTCAATTTGCCAATCTGTGTCTTTTAATTGGGACATTTAGCCAATTTACATTTAAGGTTAATATTGTTATGTGTATTGATCCTGTCATATGATGCTAGCCTGTTATTTTGTACATTAGTTGATGTAGTTTCTTCACAGCGTCATTATGAGGACACTAAGACATTGTATTTCAGTGTGTTTTTGCAGTGGCTGGTACTGGCTTTATTTATTTATTTATTCATTTATTTACTTATTTTTCCCAATATTTAATGCTTCCTTCAGGAGTTCTTGCAAGGCAGGCTTGGCAGTGATTAAAGCCCTCAGCATTTGCTTGTCTGTAAAGAATTTTATTTCTCCTTCGCTTATGAGCTTAGTTGGGCCAGATATGAAATTCTGGTTTGAAAATTATTTTCTTTAAGAATATTGAATATTGTCACCCCCTCTATTCTGGTTTGCAAGGTTTCTGCTGAGAGGTCCACTGTTAGTCTGATGAACTTCCCTTTATAGGAGACCTGGCCTTTCCCTCTGACCGCCTTCAGCACTTTTTCCTTCATTTTGACTTTGGAGAACCTGAAAATTATGTGTCTTCGGGTTGATCTTCTCATGGAGTATCTTACTGGGGCTCTCTGTATGTCCCGAATTTGAATGTTGGCCTGTGTTGCCAGGTTGGGGAAGTTCTCTTGGATGATATCCTGAAGTGTGTTTGCCAATTTGGTTCCATTCTCCCCATTTCTTTCATGTACGCCAATCAGTCGCAGGTTCAGTCTTTTTACATAGTTCCATAGTTCTTGGACGTTGTGTTTGTTCCTTTTCATTCTTTTTTTCTCTAAGCTTGTCTGCCTGCCTTATTTTGGAGAGATAGTCTTCAAGCTCTGATTTTCTTTCTTCCTCTTGATTCGGCTATTGATACATGCGTATGTATCAAGAAGTTCTTGTGCTGTGTTTTTCAGCTCCAACAGGTTATTTATGTTTTTCTCTAAACTGGTTATTCTAGTTAGCAGCTCCTATAACCTTTCATCATGGTCATTAGCTTTTTTGCATTGGGTTAGAACATCCTCTTTTACCTCAGTGAAGTTTGTTATTACTCAACATCTGAAGCCGATTCCTGTTAATTCGTCCATGTCATCATCTGTTCAGCTATGTGCCCTTGCTGGAGTGGTGTTGTGATCATTTGGAGAAGAGGCACTCTGGCCTTTTAAGTTTTCAGTGTTTTTTCATTGATTCTTTCTCATCTTCATAAGTTTGTCCAGTTTCAATCTTTGAGGCTGCTGACCTTTGGATGAGGTTTTTGTCGGTACTTTATGGTTGATCCTGTTGCTGTTGCTTTCTGTTTATTTTTTGTTTTCAATAGTCAGTCCCCTCTTCTATACGACTGCTGCAGTTTGCTGGGGGTTCATTTCAGGCCCTATTCATCTGGGGCACTCCTGCACCTGGAGATGTCACCCAAGGAGGCTGGAGAACAACAATGATGGGTGTCTGCTCCTTCTTCTTCTGGGGTCTCTGACCTCGAGGGGCACCAACCCGATGCCAGTAGGAATGCTGCTGTATAAGGGTGTCTGGCAATCCCTGTTGAGGGGGTCTCACCCAATAGGAGGACACGGGAACCAGGACCCATTTAAGAAAGAACTTTGGTTGTCTCTTGGTGGAGGGGGTGTGCTGCGCTGGGGGGAAACCCACGCACCTGGGCTGCCTGGATTCCTCAGAGCTAGCAGAGGGAAAGACTAAGCCTGCTGGTCTGCGGAGACTATGGCCAACTCTCCCCTACAGGCTCAGGCCCAGGTATATCAGAGTTCTGTCCCTAAGCCCCTGACTTGAGTTCCTGTAGGGAGGCCCCACCCAGTGAGGAGGGATGGCTCAGGTTCTGGACTAAAGAGGCAGTCTGGCCACTGTCTGCCATAGCCAGTGTGCTGTGCTGTGGGGAAGAACTCTCCGGACCACGCCATCCAGTCTCCCCAGCTCCAGCAGGGGAAAATCTTGTCCTGGAGCTATAGTGATGGCTGCCACCCTTCCCCCTCCAGGAGTTCAGTGACTTAGGCAGTTAGTGGCCACAGTGATGCTGGCTGTCCCTCTCTTGGGATCTCAGAGCCCCTACCCCAGGAAACTCAGAGGGCTTAGGCAACAGGCACTCACAGTGCCGATGGCCGCCCCACCCTCCACCAACTTGGTGGCCTTAAGCATACTCCAGCTATGTGACTGTTGAGAATCTGCAAGGTTCTGTGGTTGGAGCCCAAGGCTCTGGTGGAATGGGCTCATAAGTGGGATCTTCTGATCTGTGGGCTACACAATTCTGCGGAAAAAGCACGGTTTCCCAGGTTGGGTAGCATGCTCACTCACCGCCTCCTTTGGCTGGGAATAGGGACTCCCCTGCTCCATGTGGCTCTCAGGTGGGCCCAAGCACCGCCCTGCTTTTCCTTGATCTCCAAGGGTCACGCCAACTGCCTCCTCAATCATGATGACAGAACCTGGATAGGTTTGTTGCCAGTGCAGGATTCGCATTTTATTTTGGTTCTTCTCCAAATAAGAAGTGGGAGCCTCTGACCACCACTTCTTCTAGTCGGAAATTTTGGCCCCATCCCCCCACACATTTTTTTCTAGTGAAGATATTTATGATGGGTTAAGAATTAAGAATTTAGATTTTAAAAATTAGAGTGTGTTGGTTGATGATTTTTATAACTACTAGAGAAACGCATTGAAATCAAAGAAAAACTTAAATGACAGAAATTTAGGCATAAAAATAGAATACACCAGAGTTAAACCAATAACTATTTGTCCTTCATTAACCAATAATGTTATCTGAAATGTAAATTTGCACTCCGACAGACCACTATGTTGTGATGAAAGCTAGTACCAATATTGTGTTTATACAGAATGAACATCCCTGAATTATCTTCACAAGTCATTCATTACTGTTGTATAAAAAGCACTCCTTAAAGTGGCTTATAATTTAGCTGCAATTTTCAGTTTACAAGTAATCTTAATGACAGTGTATAATGCTAACTATGGACATAACACAAAGTTTGAAGAATAATGTGCATGTCACAAGATCAAAATTATACTACAAAAAATTTATTCATTATATATTTGTGCATTTGACAATTATAAAGCTCCACTTCTTCAGAAATTAAAACAAAACAAAACATGCTTCAAAGGAAGGAATTAGGGAAAGGGTGTGTGTGTGTGTATGTGCATGTGTGTGTGTGTTTGCATAAGCAAACTTGCTTCAGATAATATATGAATTAAACGTTATAAAATAAACATAAAATGAAAACATTCTACATTAACCAAAATTATTGGTTGAAATACATCACCTTTTACCCTAGTTTTTTGTAGAGAAAAATTATCAACCAAACACAAGCTTTACATCAGAATGTCATTTTAACTCTTATGCTATAGGCACCTGGGTTAATAAGAAAACTAACTTTTCTGTTTTGCATCCCTTGAAGAATTTTACTAATATCCAGTGGTCATTAGTGACTCAAATAGATATCTTTCCTCTTTCTTTTTTCTCATCCAGTAATTGAGCCAATGTTATTTTCATAGGCAATAATTGGGTGCACAGGGTTCAAGTCAGTATAATTCCAAAAGTTCTGAATTTGAGATTAAAAGACTTGGGGTTATATCCTTGTTCTTTGATCAGCTAGCTGTGTGACAAATGGGAATTTACTGTTTCTCTGAATGTCATTTTTCTAATTTAAAAACAAGAGTGATACTTTTTTATTTGCAGATCTCTTAATAATTAACTAAAATATTAAAGATATTGTTCCTGCCAAAAAAGTATGTTTTTAGATCGCATTTTCTTCTTATTTGTAGAGATACTACTTGAGATTCTAGTAATACTGTCATCATTAATTCAATAGTTGCCAAATATTTAATTGAATATCTCCTATGATTTAGGTTTTGGAAATACGGTGCTGAACACAACGTTATTTTCTTGAAATTTACATTATAGTGAAGAAGGTAATTAAACAAAAACAAAGATATAATTATTTGTAATGAATTTGGTAAAATAGTAATACAGGACAAGATTATAGACAACAAGTAGGATAAGTTGGTCAGGAATGGCCTTACTGAGTAGATGATATGTGAAGGGAAAAACACAAAGGAGTTAGGCATGTGGAGACTTTGGATAAAAAGAAATAGAAGGAAAGTGTTGCTCTATTGTAGTGAGAGGAAAGATTGTGAATATATTAAAAAGATAGGTACAAACTGAGAACCTTGTCATCCTTATTAAAGAGTATGATCATTTCATATGAAAATAGAAAGTTATGTGAAGATTTTTAAGTAGGGCAATAGCATAATCTCTTCTACAGTCAGGTTACAAATCCTTATACAATCCGTATTTGGTGTGCTCATGTATTAGAAGAAGGTGAGTAGGAAATCTGGACCAGTTACGGTATTGTTTACACAAACCACAAATGAAGCATGTCGTCCAGTATTAGAAGTAAAGAATATTAGAATATACCCCAAAGAAGAAATTTAAAAATCAACCCAAAAAATTCAACACTTACTTTCTTCTTGTCTGTACCAAGAAGTCTATTTTATTTCATTTATTTATTTATCTTTGTTTATTTATTTATTTTTTTATACAAAAAGCTACACCCTAAGAACTGAGAGCATACAGTTTGTTACCAACCTCACAAGTAGTATCTGTCTTACACATGTTACCGCAGCCGTCCAAAGTTTCATCATTTCTAAAACAATGCTCCAAATTTATAGAGAATATAAATGCAATCATACTGGTATAATTTGATTTTCCTGAAACAAAGTGCTACATCATTCTCTTGTGTTAAGACAGATAATTGGTTTACTTTCTCTAAAGCTTATCCTGTTTCTCAAGTCCAGAATTTTTGCCAACTTTGGGAATGTTTTGCTATGTACTAATCCTCTCAATTTGGACTATACTAATATTACCTCAACTATGTATCTCAATAAATTGAATACCTAGTCAAATTTCTCCTCTTAGTGGCTTTGATATAATTCAGGCCAGAGATGAAAGGAATTTGGGAAAAGGCAATAGCAAGAGAATGGAGGAGAGTGTGTCTGTACATGTATGTGTATATACAAATATGCATATAAACATGCTTATGAATATGTTTTATATATATAGAATATATTCAATAGATATATGGAAAGCATAAATAATCAAACTTGACAAATCAAGAAACAGAAAGAAAAAACAGTGGTGATAAAATTCAATGTTACAGATAATTTTAGAAGAAGTTCTAAAAAAATAGCAGCTGCAGAAATGGAGTACGATAATACAAAGTACAGGAAGGAGAAATGAACATAATTTACCCTTGCAAAGAAGTTTGGCTATAAAGATAAAGTAAAAGGAAGATAAAAATCAGAAAAAAAAAATTCAGTTGGAGTGGGATTTTGTAAATAATGATGTTTTATTCTGCTGTTGTCATTGTTGGACTTCAAATATTTATGTACTTACCGGAAGAATTTGGTAGAACAAGAGATGTTGAAGATCTGGCAAGGGGTTTAAAGAGCTAAATTTGAGTCACATTCATAATGTTGCATACAGACTTACACAGAAAAGTAGTTGGTAATATTCAGTAAGATAAACATTTCTTTGAATACAGAAAGAAAAACATACGAAAATGTGTGCAAAAGCAGTCACTTATTATAGATAATAGCAGACATTTGAAGGAATTTCAAAAGGATGATGTTGCAGCCATAGACATGCATAACTCATATCTTTCTTCGAGAGGAAAACTGCTGTGAGAAGTGTAGTTAGCTGATCATCTCCAGTCACTGCCAATTCAGAATTCACCGATGTTTACTCCGAAGTCACCTACTGCCTGGATTGTTTCTAGCCAAAGTCTGAGCACTGAGACAGTACCACAGCCTGTCATTCAGGCCCAATGTAGGCCTCTTCTAATGAGCAATCTTTGTTCTGAAGGTCCCCATCCCCACTGGCTTGGCCAAGACTTCCTCAGAACTGCATCACAACCTGAAGTTGTTTCTACTCAATTTTTCCTCCAATCTCTCTTGTTTCACAAGTGTCAGATCTGCATTGCAGTTTGAAGATTTTCTCTACCTACTTCTGTTCACTCTGTCTTTATCATTCACAAGCATGTCCCCAACTAAATCCTTTGTGTTCTTAATTCCATCTAGGTATCTATTTCTCAGAGAATTTGAACTCACAGTGATAGACTATCAATCTTTGATGTAGGATTGTATTTAAAAATGACTTAGAAAAATTTAAAAGGTAAACTACAGAGGGCATTTTATGCTTAGTTACTAACATATTAGTTATGAAACATATCAATAAACTATAAGCTATGATAAAATACACAGGAGTAAGGCACATGAATTAAGTGTTATAAGCTTTTCAGCAACATATTCTAATATTATTAAACTATTTCTTATAATAAAGAGAATGTTACAGATGACATTGAATCTGCTTCTATTTGAACAAAATTGAGTTGATTTTCAACTCAAATTATTAGCTATACAACATCACAAATGAAATAATGGAATGAAAAGTATAAAAAATTAAAATAAAGACAAAATGTGGTGGTTATATAAAATAATCATTGGAATGAGGAGTTGCATTTAATCTTAAAGCAATGAAACATTGTACAGAAAATTATTGATATATACAATTATAATAAAACTTAAATGTCTGTATATTGCAAAAATTCTAAACAAAACTTAAAGACAAAGAACAATATTAATGGGTACAAAAATACAGCTCGATAGAAGGAACAAGATCTAGTATTCAATAGTGCAACAGGGAAATTACAGTTAACAATTTATTGTATATTTCAAAATAGCTAAAAGAGAAAACTTGTAATGTTTCTAACACAAAGAAAAGATAAATGTTTGAGGTGATAGATATTCCAATTACTCTAATGTGATCATTGTATACATGTATCAAAATATCATATGTACCCCAAAATATACACAACTGTGATATATCAATCAACCAATCAATAACATGTAAAAAAATTCAATAAACATTCATATGTGTTAATATTTTCAGTATAACCATTTTACTAAAATTTGTATTAAAGAGATGACATCAGCAAGATGGAGGACAAGGAAAATTCAGGCCTTTTTCCTTCACATGCGAACTGAGTTAACAACTATATACCAACAAAAATACCTCTGTGAAAACTCTAGAGATCAATTGAGAAGCTACTGCACCAAGGCCATTGTAAAACCAAGAAAGTATTCCAGCAAGAAAGTATAAAAATTAGATGCTTTTTTCACACGATCTGTGCTCCTCTTTCTACATGGCATAGCATGCACACAAAACATATTATGATAAAACTAACTCAAAAACAAAAAGAGAATCTTGAAAGCAGCAAGGGTGCAGTGATTCATCACATACAAGAAAGCTTTCATAAGATTATCAGCAGATTTCTCAGCTGAAAACTTGTAGTCCAGGAAACAGTGGGATGATATATTCAAAGTGCTTGAAGGGAAAAAAAAAATGTAAACCAAGAATACTGTGTCTGACAAAACTGGTTTTCAAAATTGAGGGAAAAATTAGGACTTTCTCAGATGAAGAAAAGTTGAGGGAGTCCATTAACACTAGATCTTCTCTGAAATACATGATAAAGATACTCTTTTAAGTTGAAAAATGATGCTAGATAGCAACATGAAACCTAATGAAAACTTATAGCTCTCAAGTAAAGATAAATTACTGACAAATATAGTAATCTGAATTATTATAATTTTGGTTCATATAATTTGAATGACAAAATATTTTAAACTATAAATCCAAGTTGATAAATGTAATATATAAAAGCATTGTTTGGGACATTAGTAACATCATGTGGTGGAAATGGCAATGGAAAAGTGTAGAGATTTTGTATGCAATTAAAGTTAAGTTGTTATAAGTTTAAAATTGAATGCTATAAAGTTAAGCTATTTTATGCAATTGCAGTGGTAACCACAAAGAATATATCTACAGAAAGCTTATCACTACAAAACATCAACAACACACAGAGAAAGGCAATATATTAGTCTGTCCTCATGCTGCTAATAAAGACATACTAGAGACTGGGTAATTTCTAAAGGAAAGAAATTTAATCGACTCACAGTTCCATATGACTGGGGAGGCCTCACAATCATGGCAAAAGGTAAATGAGGAGCAAAGTCACATCTTACATAGTGGGAGGCAAGATAATGTGTGCAGGGGAATGACCCTTTATAAAACCATCTCATAAGATCTCATAAGATCTCATAAGACTTATTTATTATCATAACAGCATGGGAAAGACCCACTCCCATGATTGAATTAACTCCCACTGGATCCCTCCCATTACACTTGGGAATTATGGGAGCTACAATTCAAGTTGAGATTTGGGTGGGGACACACCTAAACCATATCAAGCAGTAAAAAGGAAGAGAAGAACAAAATGTTACAAGACTAAGAGAAAACAATGAACAAAATGAAAATGGTAAGTTCACTATCAGTAATTAAACTATTCAATCAAAAGACATGGGTGGATGAATAAATTTTTTAAAAAAGAAAACAGGATTTAAATGTATGTTAAGAGACATATATAAAGAGACTCATTTTAGATCTGAGTACATACCTAAGCTGAAAGTGAAAGGATAGAAAAAGATGTTCTACAAAAATGTTAATCAAAAGAGAGCAAGGGCAGCTATACTAATGGCAGATAAAATTGGATATAAGTTAAATTAAAATAAATAAGGATATTATATAATAGTAAACCAGTCAATTTGCCAAGAAGATATAACAAATATAAATATGTATGCACCAAACTTCAGAACTCCTAAATAAATAAAACAAACAGAATTAAAGGGAGAAACAGACAGCAACAGAATAATAGAAGGATACTTTAGTACTCCATTTTAAATAATGAATAGAACAATCAGACAGGAGATCAATTAGTAAATAGAAGACTTGAACAATACGATAGACTAATTGGACCTAGCATCCATATCCAGAACTTTCCACCCACCAACAGCAGGTAGTACATTTTTCTAAAGCATGCAGGGAATATTTTCTAGGATAGACCACATTTAGGCCACACACACACAAAAAATCTTTACAAATACAAGAAGGTTTAAATCACACAAAATATCTAGTGTGATAAAAATAAAATGAAACTAGAAATTAATAGCAAAAAGACACCTGGAAAATCCATAAATATGTAGAAATAAAACAACACAGTCTCACATAGCCAATGGGTCAAAGAAGTCACAAGAGAAATTAGAAAATATCTTGATGCAAACAGAAACATAAAAACATGACATATCAAAACTTGGAATGCAGTGAAAGCAGTGATAAGATGAGAGTTTATAGCTATAAATATGCACATTAAAAATGTAAATACATGGACAGTCCCAGACTTAATATCAAAACATAACTTTATACTCAATAAATCAGAAAAAGAAGAACAAACTAGACCCAAAGCCTAAAGAAGGAAGGTAATAATAAAGATTTGTGCAGTGACAAATGAAGTAGAAAATAGGAAAGCAATAGAAAAGATCAAAGACATTAAGAGTTTTTTTCTGAAAAGATTGACAAAATTGTCAAGCCCTTAGCTAGATTAACCAAATCAGAAACAAAAAGGGATATTACAATGAATGCCACAGAAATAAAGCGGATTGTAAGAGAATACTATGAACAATTATATGCCAATAAACTGGATAACCCATAAGAAATAAAAGCCTAGAAATATAAATCTTATTAAGACTGAATTTTGAAGAAAGAGAAAATCTGAACTAGTAAGGCATTTGAATGAGTGCTCTAATAGTCTCCACACCCCCCCCCCAAAAAAGTTCAGGAATAGGTAGACTCACTGGAGGATTTTATCAAACATTTAAGGAAGAATTAACACCAATCCTCCTGTAAATCTTCAAAAACTAAAGGAGGATGGAATACTTGTAAGCTCTTTCTATAAGATGAGCCTTAGCCTGAAAGAAAGAATGAAAGAAAGGAAATTGTCAAATACCTAATGCTAATTAAAGGTCAATAACTCGCATGATTGCATTTTTACCATCATTTCATCATGACCACAAACACTGTTGTTTTACAACATATCTATCTATATACTAAAACTTCATCACATTTTGTTAACTCTTATCTTTGGCCTTGGAAATTTAGCTGAGTTGCTGTTGAAACTTATAGAATTTTAACCATAAACAATACTGAATTCCTTAATTTTTTGTTGTTTTTTGAAGACTATTCACAGTGTTAATTTAATAAATGGACCACATCACCTTTAAAACAAAATTATATTTCTTTTTTTTTTTTTGAGACGGAGTCTCGCTCTGTCGCCCAGGCTGGAGTGCAGTGGCGCGATCTCGGCTCACTGCAACCTCCGCCTCCCGGGTTCACGCCATTCTCCTGCCTCAGCCTCCCGAGTAGCTGGGACTACAGGCGCCCGCCACTGCGCCCGGCTAATTTTTTGCATTTTAGTAGAGACGGGGTTTCACTGTGGTCTCGATCTCCTGACCTTGTGATCCACCCGCCTCGGCCTCCCAAAGTGCTGGGATTACAGGCGTGAGCCACCGCGCCCAGCCACAAAATTATATTTCTAACATTAAAACATGTTAACACACTACTAGAGCATGACAGCCCCAACAGTTAAGTAAACAAATATGTATAAAAGTTTTAATCCATAAATGGCAAATAACCACTCACTAACTAGTTCAATCTCCTTAGCAATCAAAGAAATTTGAATTAACATAACAAATGGTACATTTCAAATTAGAAATTAGCAGAACATTAAAAATTGGCATCATTCAAATCCAATAAGATTGTGGTACAACAAAGTCTAATGAGAATGTAATTCAGTCATATTTTTGTGGTGAAAGTGTAATTTTGTAATAATTTCAGGGTAGGTTTCTACTCTTCTGCCCTAGTGAAGAAGCAGAGACTGACCATCACAGACTTAATAGTGCTGAGAAAACAAGACAACTATTGTACTCAGCTGGTTATACAAAGCATGAAAATGAAGGACAGAATTACATTCAGAAGCATAACATTTGGGCCAAAGGTCACATGTATACATATGTAAAAAACCTGCATGTTGTTCACACGTACCCTAGAACTTAAAGTGTAATAATAATAATAATAATAAAACATTTGGGCCAAATGTGTTCACTATAACCCCGGTACAGAAAAGCAGGTAGCATATAAATTAAGAGTAAAATGAAACAGTATTTGGAGCAATACAGCAGTTGGGTTCTTTTGAGCAAGATAATTGAATTAAATATGAGAAAATCTATTTGAAAATATCAATCAAGGACATAGAAAAAGAAAGTGAATCTTCAACTGATAAAGAAAAGTTGATGTGATACAGAAAATAAGCACTGGTAGGCAGATAGCTGTCAAGAGGATAGGCTACAGAATCAGATAGTCAAGCTATGAATCAAGTTCCAACATGTTATGGCCAATAATGCCATTTTTATCTTTGTTAAGGCATACTGGTTGGCTTTTATACTCTAGAAATTTTGTCCATTGACCTTATTCAACCAGAAATGTTTTATTTTCTAAAGGATCAATATTTCAGTATCTTTATTTATCTTGTCTCATTTCCTTTTAGCTATAATTTCAATTCCCGCTTTAAAAAAGTGTGCCTTCTTGGTAGGATTCAGATGATAATGGGGAGAAAATGTTTATGTTGGACAAAAGAAACAGTAGAGTTTTATATCCCTGGGAAAGGGTGCAGTAGGACTAGAAAGTTATGGAACCTCATGAATAATATAAAAACTTCAGATTTTCTTGCATTATTTTTATTTTGCAAAAAAAAAAAAATACAAGTTAGTAGGAAGGTTTGGACATTATTTGTGGAAAGGTGCAATTCTCAACTAGAAGGCATATATAGAATATAGAATATATATAGAATATAGAAGGCATAAATTTTACATAATCTATATTTTGCTTACGAATACTACCTTTTAACAAGATCAGAAGCTAGTCCTCACATTACTTGGAGCATGTGTATGGGAACTTTTATGAAAAAGTATTGAATAAAACCTGGATGCATTGCTTGAAATTGATTCTGATATTGAAAAGATTGTAATTACATGCTACGCTGCTATGCGCAATTGTTTAGTTTTTCAAACTTTAGTTGAGAATCCATATTAATGATGACTTATTAGAAGAAGGGATACATCGCTTAAGGTAAGCGTCATCTCAAGAAGATTGGAAGATTTTCATGGTTCTCTCTCTAACTTCTGTCTCTACAATCCCCAACCTATATCGGTTATGTGTAGAATACAAATTAGATAGCCAGAAGTTGTAATTTCTGACAATGAAGTATCACTGAGTTGAGTTTAAGAAACATGTGAACATAATTTTATTCCAAAATTTCAGTTGCCTCTAGTCACCCTTAAGCAATTGCCACTCTGATAGGATAGTATTAGATAATGAAACTGCATTTTGAAACATAAGTACCAGATGTGTAAAACCTTCTCTTATTCAAACTTTTGTCTATATTCAAACACAGGGCAAAATTTAGGGGCTAAGAAAATAACATTTGGATTTCTCCCAACCTGGACTTAAATGCCAGCTCTGTTACTTCCCCATTCAATGAGATTTATCACGTTACTCAAACTTTTAAATCTGTGTTTTCATCTAAAAAATTTGGAAAAAAAAAATTCTACCTCATGGATAGATAAAAGGATTACCTTAACTAGAATAATGTGGGTAAGTTTCAGAGCAAATATTTAATGCATAATAGCTATTATTAAGGGGGTAGTAGTAGTAATATCTATTACTTTGAAAATTTACCTCTATCATATCTGAATAATGATTTATTGAACTAGCAATAGCACATTATAGACCCCACTTAATATCACCATTATTATGAAAGTGAAATGTAGTAATTTGATTAGTGGAAACAGAGAATTAAAGTTTTACTAAACCACTGAAACAGGTTCACTAGGAACCCATTATTTACTTGGCAAAAGTAAACCTAACCTTAGTGAACACTGTCTAATGGACCAAGTACAACTGCTTGCGGTGTTGACAATAGCTAAAATTTATGTTCAAGCTATTGAAAAATTTTATTTTCTCTACCCTGTGGTCATGAGCTTCTAATTGAATACCAGTGGGAATAAAGGAAGAAAAATTGTTCAGCAAGAATTGAATTGAGTCCAAAACTGTGTAAACACATCTAATGTCAACTTTAGGTGACATCCAAGTCCAAGAAATGGCTTCCAGAATCCATGAAGGAGGCAGCCAAATCATAAAGATTAAGATCAAAACAGTTTTCTATACAAAAATTAGCCAGGCGTGCTGGCAGTTGCCTGTAATCCCATCTACTCAGGAGGCTGAGGCAGGAGAATCACTTGAACCTGGGAGGTAAAGGTGGCAGTGAGCAAAGATTGTGCCACTGCACTCCAGCTTGGGCAACAGAGCAAGACTACGTCTCAAAAAACAAACGAACAACAAAAAACAGGTAAAAGCCACAAGGTATGCTAGAGAATTGAAAAGTGGTCACTGTTGCTAAATGTTCTGTAAATAGTAACTACGTAAGTATATTAGCTTAATCAAAGGCATTCAGTAAATCCACATGTGGATGAGCTAGTGGGGATGCTGTGTTGGGCATTGTGAACAAGGCAGCCTAAAATGTAAAGAGTCTTACACTCCTTGAAACAAACAAACTGTAAATGTGACACTAAAGACAAATGAAATAGCATTAACCAAACATGGTAATAAGAAATGTATGTGTCTTTTGTGTAAGACAGAAAAAATTAAGAAAAAATCTTCATATTTCAAAATAATTTTATATCAAAGATATCTCTTTCATTGTTCCTTTAAAGAAATAATTATCAATGCACTTACATCAAAAGAAGTTTCATTCAATCCCAATTTGAAATGTTTCATTAATGACATACACTGTGACATATTTAACAGATGTCATTTGAGCACATTTGCAAAAGCCGGAGGAAGTCGTCAGTGTAGGGTACACTCAGCAACCCACGAATTTCAAAATTGTCATCTTCAGAATTATCAGAATAGAAAGATCTCTGTATGTTCTTACATAATGGATTTTCATATGAGTGGTTGCCTTTATTACAAAATATTTTAACTAATATTTCACATTAGCAGGATATTCTAGCATGTATGTGTATGTGTGTGTGTGTGTTATAGTAAGCGTGTGTGTCTGTGTTTGTAAAGAGGGCTGAATCAATGTATCTGAGAACAGGAGATAATTGTTCAGAACATTCAGAAGTCTGTGTCCTGCACTTAAACATGTCTTTGAGTCAAAATGCCAAACACTATGTATTATTTTAAAAGAGATGCCTAGAAGAACTAATCAAAAATCTTCATAAAATCTTACATTTTTAACAATATTCTAATTATATATGGAGAATACCAACCTCACTTTTATTTGCACATATCAGTTCTCATGTTGTGAGATGTCATTGAAAACATACAGAAAATGTGCAGCTGTTTTATAAATGGATACACTTTGGTTTAAAATGTTTCTTTTATCCTCAGGTAAAGAAAGATAGTATCAACCAATCAAAAGAAGAAGCAAGAGCAATTCAAGGAGAAACTTTTTTATTGCTAATTTCCAGAGGGAATTAACCAATTTTCTGTATTATGATAGAATCAGCATATTGAGGATTGGACCTATAGATAATGTCAAAGCAGAAGAGGTGCTTTCAGCTTTGTGTGCCTGCTGAATCTTAAATATGAGCAACTGCTGAGCTTCTGTTTGCTCCATGATTTCCGGTCAGGTTTCATCAGATCGGAGCCTGCTGTTTAAGCTATATTTAGGACATGACCCTAACAGCTGGCTCTACTGAATGAGCCACTTCAAGGTGGTTATTACTATGCATGTAATAACTAAAGAGTTTGGAAGAGCTAAGAAAAGCATTTATCCGCGTGTATTTTATTGAATATTTTGGTAGAGTTGAAATCCAACTAAGAAAGGCACATATGAAAAATAAAAGTATGGTAATTTACACTAAATATAACTTTAATATTACCATCTGGATGAGAAAAAATGCCATCTGACTATGTCAGAGTAAAAAGAATCTATTTTGTAAATACCCACTACTTAAAAGAAGTTTGAAAGTTTTTACTAAGTTTCATAAATTTGAAAGCATATTTCTGTAAGTAATTGATTTTTGAATATCTGACAAAACAAAACAAAGTCAACATACATTTACCATTATATTTACTGTCTATAAGAATGAACATTGTAGCTTATTCGCCATGTAATAATAATAATTCGAATGTAATGACATTCCTGTAAAACATGCCGTAATTTAGGATGTTTTATCCCTGTAAGACACACCATGTCATAGTCACCAATAAATGTTTCTTGAATTTACTGTTGTCTTTTGACATTTGAAAATAGAAAATGAGAGCTTTGGAGAATGTCTAATGAATTTTTAAAGCACTAAAAAAAGCACATTATAATCTGAAAAATCCTGAATACTCAAGTAAACTCAGTCTTGTATTTTCTGTGAGAAAGACTAAAAATGAAAATACAGCCTAATGATAATTATTATATTTCCAATATTATAGATGAAGATCATGAACCAAAAGTAATGACTATATTCTTGCCAGGTCTTGTAATATCTATGTGACTCCAGAGAAAACAAGATGTGAGAAGGACAGTATCATTTTTTCACATGGGTAAACAACTTGAATGCTATCAATATAGTCATCTGTGCATGCATACATGCGCGCGCGCGTGCGTGTATATACATCAAATACTTCTGTACCTGTATATATTACTCACCAAATACCATTATCAAGGTTATCAAACAATGTGAAAGTTCATAATAACATCTACTGAAAATAATTTCTAAGTATTTCCATGTAAGGTGGTGAATACGATGGTTTTAGGGTAATATTCAAGGGTGGCTTAAACACTAAAACAGTCATAGAAGACCCCAGGAGGCATTGTGTCATTAGAAACAAACGTGAAACTAAAATGTTGGACTGAGGGAATGTGGAGGATGTAATAAGGAAATTTTATCAGCACTGAAACTTGGATATCAGCCATATTTTACGACATTATGATTTTAAAAAGTAGTATTGTTTTCACCTTTTTAAATATGAAAACCACATAATTTAAAATATTTCTCTCTCACCCTTTCACTAAGATGTAAGTGAATATTCTTCTGGCCTCTTTCAGTCACCCTACCCTATCTGAATAATATACCAGAACTAAATTATATCGGATCAAGAGTTGTTTGGAGTTGGTCTCTGATAGTAGACTCAATTTCTAGATTCACAGGTATCTCCATGACTTTATCCTCAGTGTATCCTATTATATCAACAGTGTCACTTGGGTGGGGATATTGTAATCTCCCTGTAGGGAATTACTACAGTGTGAACATTTATCTTCCCAGGAAATCTAGGGATAATATTTAAGTATAAAGCTACCCTTACATTTAGTTTTACTAAGAAAATTCAGAAATAAACATTTTGTATAGGAATATAAATATAAATAAATGCTTTGAGTTAATAATTCCCTCTTTTGACCTGTCTCTATTCAACACAGACAATGGATTCATTTCATTTCCACACAGTTATTTCCTATTCATTTCAATTGCTTAATGCAATTGCAGGTCATTACATTGGAATTATTCAATAAGAAAATACTTTGAAATAAATAGGAGTCTATAAAATCATTTTGGATTATTTCATTTATAACCAAAAAATAACTGCATATACAATTATTATTTTAAAAAACACAACACAATAAATAGAAAAACTAGGCTTAGATTTTTTTTATGTAGATTGCTAAAACTGAAATACGAACAGTATCATTTGTTCTCTCTTTATATCAGGCTAAATGTGAAGAATGTGAAGAATGTAGTTGCCAGACAGCAATGAATTTAAACTCATTTATTCTACTGCAGCTTTCAGCAATTATATGTTAACATGTCCACATTTACTAATGTATTTTTGTTTATTTTTATTTTACTAGAACTGCGTCAGGACAGATAACACTTTTCAAAGTCATAATTTTAAACAATTATTATAAAAGGAAGCATAACATTTATATTTAATAAATTAGTAAGTATATTTAAACAGTTCATACTCAAGATTCTGAAGATATTTAGTATATCTAGCTTCTAACTTTTAAACATATTTGAATGACTGTAATTTTCAATTGTACATAGCATGCAACTACATAGCATTTTCAAGCACATACTAATAATTAAAAAAGGAATATTCATCTAAATAATAAAAAGGCATTATAGACTGTTAAAGTGGTCAGTATTGTGATGAACACAAGTATCAATTTCTGTTTCTTTTTCTTTACATATAAATTTTCTGCATGATCCCTGATATTTTGTAATTGAATATAAGATATGTTAAATTACTGCTGTTGAATATTTAATTTTCATATTATTTCAGTATCTGTAAAGAAATGACAGATTTTCAAAAAGTTGTTCACTTATGATAAAGTCAAACATGAGATTGTCCCATTTAGAATCAGGGCCTCATTTTCTTTCTCCTATACCCCAAATTTATAGGATGGTCCTATTTGCTCTTCCTCTTCTAATCAAAGTAAAACTTATACTGTGGGTGATGGCTTCCAGCTTTATCTATGTCCCTGAAAAGGACATGAAGGCATGATCTCATTCCTTTTTATGACTGCATGGTATTCCATTGTGTATACGTACCACATTTTCTTTATCCAGTTTATTATTGATGGGCATTTGGGTTGGCTCCATGTCTTTGCTAATGTGAATAGTACTGCAATAAACATAGGTGTGCATGTATCTTTATAATAGAATGATTTATATTGCTTTGGGTATATACCCACTAATGGGATTGCTGGGTCAAATGACATTTCTCATTCTAGATTCTTGAGGAATCACCACACTGTCTTCCACATTGGTTGAATTAATTTACATTTCCATCAGCAGCGTAAAAGCGTTCCTACTCCTCCACAGCCTTGCCAATATCTGTTGTTTCTTGACATTTTAATAATTGCCATTCTGACTGTCATGAGATGGCATCTCATTATGGTTTTGATTTGCATTTCTCTAATGATCACTTATGTTGAGCTTCTTTTCGTGTGTTTGTTGGCCATACAAATGTCTTCTTTTGAGAAATGTCTGTTCATGTCCTTTGCCCACCTTTTGCTGGGGTTGTTTCTTGTAAATTTGTTTAAGTTCCTTGTCAATTCTGGATATTAGACCTTTGTCAGATGGGTAAATTGCAAAAATTTTCTCCCATTCTGTAGGTTGCCTGTTCACTCTGATGATAGTTTCTTTTGCTGTGCAGAAGCTCTTTAGTTTAACTAGATCCCGTTTGTCAACTTCAGCTTTTGTTGTCATTGCTTTTGGTGATTTCATCATAAAATCTTTGCCCATGCCTATGTCCTGAATGGTATTGCCTAGGTTTTCTTCTAGGGATTTTCTAGGGTTTGGGGTTTCACATTTAAGTCTTTAACCCATATTGAGTTAATTTTTGTATATTGTGTAAGGAAGGGGTCCAGTTTCAGTTTTATGCATATGACTAGCCAGTTTTCCCAGCACCACTTGTTAAATAGGGGACCCTTTCCCCACTGCTTATTTTTGTCAGGTTTGTGGTAGATCAGATGGTTGTAGATGTGTGGCATTATTTCTGAGATCTCTATTCTGTTCTGTTGGTCTATATGTCTGTTTTGGTACTAGTACCATGTTGTTTTGATTTCTGTAGCCTTGTAGTGTAGTTTGAAGTCAGGTAGTGTGATGTTTCCAGTTTTGTTCCTTTTTGCTTAGGATTGTCTTGGCTATGCGGGCTCTTTTTTGGTTCCATGTGAATTTTAATTTTTTTTTTTTTCTAATTCTGTGCAGAATGTCAATGGTAGTTTGATGGGAATAGCATTGAATCTAGGAAGAGAAAACCAAACACTCATAAGTGGGAGTTGAACAATGAGAACACATGGGCACAGGGAGGGGAATAGCACACACCAGGGCCTGTCGGGGGGTGGGGACCTGAGGAGAGGGAGACCATCAGGACAAATTGCTAATGCATGTGGGTCTCAAAACCTAGATGACGGGTTGATAGGTGCAGCAAACCACCATGGCACATGTATACCTATGTAACAAGCCTGCATGTTCTGTACCTGTATCCTGGAACTTACAGTAAAAAAAAAATAATAATAAAAATAATAAAAATAAGTAAGTTCTTTCATTTCAAAGCCTTTAACACAATTAGGGTGCACAGGAAACTAAATGCTAACTATCATTGTAGTTTTGATACAAATTCTGACGGTAAATATTAAGAACGCTATCAATCCATTGGTAGGATGGTGGTCAATGGCTTGGTAGTATCCCTTTATTAACATCAAGTTTGAGATAGTAACTGTCCTATTTTGTAAAGGTTGTATCCTGTCATTTTGTCACCGTCTTCACAATTTGAATAGCAACTATTTCAAGTAATTGAGTTTATCTGCTTAAGAAAATTACTAAAACAATTAAAATCATATCTCTAAGAGGCAACAATAAATGGATACAAAAGAGAAAAAAAAGAAAAGAAAAACTTTTTCTAGGTTTTATTTCTTGCCCAGTTATCATAATAAAATAATAATGAGCAAGTAAAATAAAGCAAAGCACTAAATGAAAAGGGCCATGGTACCAAAAAGAGTAATTTGAGATCAAACCACTCACTTTTTGGAATGGCATATATAAAACTGTATTGAAATACCTCAGGCTGGTACTTAACACATGTTGAAACCACATTAGGTTAATTTATCTTTAACAAAGTATTTAAAATTCAATCAGCAACCATGATCAAGTGGGATTTATCCCTAGGATACAGAGATGTTTCAACATACACAAATCAATAAATATGATACACCACAAAAATAATGAAGGATAAGAAGTCACATGATTATCTCACTGATGCAAGAAAGAAAAAAAAAAAAAGCAGTTGACAAATTCAACATCTTTCTATGATAAAATCTTCCACAAATTGTTTATAGAAGTACTGTACTTTAAAATAATAATGTCCACAGCTTTATTATATGAGAGGCCCACAACTAACATCATATTGAATAGTGAAAAACTGAAAGCTTTTCCTGAGATCGGGAGCATGAAAAGAATGCCCACTCTTGACACTTCTATTTGACATAGTATTAGAAGTCCTAGCCAGAGTAGTTAGAAAAAAAAAAAGAGTATCCAAGTTAAAAAGGAAGAAGTAAAATTGTCTCTTTTTTGCAGATAATGTAATCTTACATAGAAAATCTTAAAAACTCCAGCAAAAAACTATCAGGACTAATAAATGAATTTAGCAAAATGGCAAGGTACAAAATGAACCTACAAAAATTAGATGCATTTTATACACTAACAATAAACCATATGAAAAAGAATTCAAGAAAACAATTCATTTACAATAGCATGAAAAAAATAAATTTAACCATGGAGGTGGAACATTTATATACTGCAAACTATAAAATATGGATGAAAGGGAACTGGGCATGGTGGCTCACACCTGTAATCCCAGCACTTTCGGAGGCCGAGGTGGGCAGATCACCTGAGGTCAGGGGCTCGAGACCAGCCTGACCAACATGGTAAAATCCTGTCTCTACTAAAAATACAAAAATTAGCCAGGCGTGGTGGCACATGACTATAATTCCAGCTACTTGGGAGGCTGAGGCAAGAGAATCACTTGAACTCGGGAGGCAGAGGTTGCAGTAAGCTGAGATCATGCCACTGCACTCCAGCCTGAGTGACAGAGTGAGACTGTCTCAATAATAACAATAATAATGAAATAATTTGTTGAATACACACATGAATGGAAAGATATCTCATGTACATAGATTCAAGAAATCAGAATCATTAAAATGTCAATACTATCCAAAGAGATCTAAAGATTCAATGCAATCTCTATTAAAATTCCAATGGCCTCTTTTTACAGGAGCATACAAATAAACCTAAGATTTGTATGGAACTAGAAAAGACCCTAAATAGCCAAAGCACTCTCAAGCATAAAGAATGGAGTTAGTGACATCATACTATTTGATTTCAAAATATACATCAAAATTATAGTAATAGAAACAGTATAATACTCCCATTAAAAACAGACATGTAGACCAAGAGAACAGAACACAGATCCCAGAAATATAGCCACATATTTATGGACCACTGATCTTTGACAAGAATGCGAAAAGCAAACAATGAGGAAAGGATTGCCTCTTCAATAAATGGTGTTGGGAAAACTGACTATCCATATGCAAAACAATAAATATTGGCCCTATTTACACCACATGTAAGATTCAACTAAAAATGATTAAAGATTTAAATGTAAGACCTGAAAGTATAAAAGTAGTAGAAGCAAACATAGGGGCAAAGATTTCTTCACTTGATCTTAGCCAAAAGGACGAGAAGCGATATTATTTTTTTGGATAAGACACCAAAGCAGAGACAATTATAGCAATGAGAGGCAGGTTTAACCCCATCAATTAAAAAGCTTTGCACAGCAAAAGAAATAATTGATAGACTGAAGAGACAACCTATGGAACAGAAGAAAATATTTGCAAGCCACAAATCTGTTAAGTTCTTAATGTCCAATACAGGGACACAAGTAATTCAATAGCAAGAAGCAAATAACCCAATTTAAAAATGGGCTAAGGTCCTGAATAGATATTTTTCCAAAGAAGACATACAAATAGCTAACATGTAGATGAAAAAATGTTCAACAGCACTAATCATCAAAGAAATGCAAGTCAAAACCACAATGAGATATTAACCTAACACCATTAACAATAGCTATTACCAAAAAAGATAAAAGATGAGTGTTGGCAAAATCAGAAAAGGGGAACACTAATATACTATTGGTGGGAATGTAAATTGGTACAGCCATTATAAAAACAAGTATGCAATTTCCTCAATAAAATTAATAATCAAACTACAATATGAGTCTTCAATTCCACTTCTGAATATATTCAGAGGAAATGAAATCAGTATGTCAAATCGTATGTATATTGCAGCATTATTCATAATAGCCAAGATATGAAAACAACTTATGTATCTTTTGATGGATGAAAGAATAAAGAAAATGTGACAAATAAATATTTAAAAATTACATATATATGTGTATGTATATATATATATAAAGTAATGTTTTCAGCCTCTTAAAATAAAAAGGAAATCTTGTCATTTGCAAGAACATGGATGAACCTGGAGGATGTTATGTTAAATGAAATAAGCCAGACTCAAAAAAAAGAATGATCTCATCTATAGGTGGAATCTAAAACAGTCAAACTCTTACAGGCAGAGAGTAGAAGGGTTGTTGTCAGAGTCTGGAGAGTGAGGAAAATGGGTGCATGTCGGTCTACAGTTACAAAGATTCAGTTTGGATAAACAAGTTCTGGAGATCTAATTACAGCATGGTGACCTAGTTAGCTATAATGCATTGTACACTTGAAATTTGCTTTCAAGCAAATTTCATTTTTAAACATTCTCCCTACACATGCACAAAGGTAATTATGTGAGTGATGGATATGCTAATTAGCTTGATGTGGTGATAATTTTACAATGTATATGTATAGCAAAAGGTAGCACTGTACACCCTCGGGGAGCCAGGACAAGCCACACCCAGAGATGTGCCACTCTTCAGAATTTTCTGTGAATCAAATCAGAAGTGTGCTAGGGAAAGCTACTGACTGCTGAGTGCTGCTCGTTGCCTTGAACTGCAGAGCCAGTTGCTACCAAAGCCCCAAGTTGAGAAGAACACAGCGGACCAGTAAGAGAGAACCCCCTTCTCCTCCAGCATCTCTTCAGGGCACGCTACTGGCAAAGCTTAACATCAGCTCAGCTGGCAAAAGAGGCTTGCATGACTTGGAGGTAAATTGATCAGCATCCCAGTTATTTATCTTATCAATACGTATATCTCTTTTTACCCACTCACCTTTTCTAACTAGGTTTGTAACACCAATTCTCCTAATAGTTTTGTTTTCCTTTCTTAACAGAATGTTAGAAAGTATCAACTATAAGCTCTTATGATTTTTTATAAATCTTTGTTCAGTTTCCCCATTATGGGAACTGAACAAATTCTGTTACCCCATTATGGGTAACAGAAGAAAGTAGTTTTATCTTTATAATACTTTTCAATCATAAGCAAAGTTTAGTTTAACTATCATTGACAACTGCAAGACAGATGTAGGTCTCAAGGCTTTCTAAATTCTTCATTTCAGTAATAATCAATAATATATATTTTATAGCACTATATGGATTTAAAAGTTTTTCTTTCTTAACTTTTAAAACCAACAGTAAGATGGTAAAAGCTATTAACCCCATTACACAGGAGACAAATCTGAAGCAGCCAATCCAATCCATTACTGCACTCTTCTCACAGTAAGCTCTCCCCTTCCACCACCACCCTCACCGTTAGGAAAACTGCTTAAAATGTACGTAACTTTTCTTCTTCTCGGGTAATGAAATCTAAACTCCTTAATTTGGCAAATAAATCTTCACATTCTGAACACAACTGACATTTCTTTTTTGTCCTTTATTTTCTTTGAACATATCGCACTCAACATTCACTCTTACAACAGAAAGCTGTTCCTCAATAAGCCACGTCTTTTTGACCAATGTGTGACTTCGTATAGCTTAGTTCGTCTTGCGGTTAAAAAAGCCAGGGCTAATAAACGGATATATTATGTCAACCTGGTGGAAGTAGAAAAACAAAATTACTTTATTGTTTTTAAATACAGTAAATTAATACATGTAATATGTTCAGAGCACTGCTTTGTATATTATAAGTACCCAACAAATGTTAGCTCTTATTATTTGCTTAACTTCTGTTTTCTCACCTCCAACATTTGTGAAGTAAGCTTTTATATAGCTACTACAGTTTCCAGTTATCCTAACTCTAGAGTGAATAGAAATTTAAAAATAAATACTAGGCGGTAGAGGTAGGAAAAATGCCAAGTTAAATGCGTAAGTGCCACTTTCAGTTCTTACAACCAGAAGTGTCTCCTAATCTTTGAGATCTCTGCCTTCTTTCTAGGCCTTCATCATTATATATAAATGTAAAAAGCATTGAATCTTACTAATTTTGATGTTACCTGAATCAATCACTGTGGTCAGATAACATAATATTAAAATCGGCCAAGATTAAGCTTAACACGTCCCTGTACCTATTGAAATTAAAGGAACTGAGTGTAGGATGGTAGCCCACAGAGGAGAAACCGAAATATCAAAAGAAGGCTGGATGGATGCTGGAGGGCAAAACAAAGGGACGTATATCTATAGAAAATTGTTTATTTTAAAGAATTATATAGTAACAGAATACCCGATATACATTGACAATTTAGGTACCTTGATCATCACTTTCTACCGTATTTATATTTTACTTTATTTTCTAATTGTATTATTTTACATGAAATACAACAATGGCTCAAAGGTTGTATATTTAGTCCAAGATCAAATGTTGGAAAATATCAGACCCAGGAGTAGAACCTAGTTATTTTAATTAGGTTTATTGCTCTCAAAAAGAATTATTCTCTAGAAAGGTACTTTAACAAGCCAAGAAATGTAACCAAATTAGTAGCATCAGCAAAGAAAACTAATAATTTACAAACTGCTGCATACTAAACAGCAAAGAAGGAGTAACCTACTGAATGCTGCATCAACCCTTCAAATCTAACCAAAGTTCAAAAAACATCCTAGGAATGCATTTTTCTAACTTTTCTCTAAACTCATTTATTCAATAGTGTATCTTGGCTTCATGGTTCTCATTAGCTAAGTTATTATTTTCATGTTGTGCAGCTTTAGCATAGCTATTTGTGCTATGCTCTTCAGCACTTCTCAGGAATGCTGATGCTCTTTGCTTCCTGACAACATGTTTTCTATTTTGACATTGATGATAATATTACATAAACTGTATGAAACCAAACAAGTAATCAAAAATGCAGTAGATATTACAGATTTGCAAGTTCTCATACAATTTTCCTACCGATAAAGCATTCTAAAATTCAGAAGATTTTATTAATTCACAAGTTCTCATATAGAATTTCTTCACCAATAAGGTGTTCTAGAGTAGGTCTTAACACAGAGGCTAAGATGTTTGTCTCAGGATTCAGATTTGAGTTCAAATCCCAGCTGGAATTTAGAAGTTTGGTGACCTATGGCAAGTTAATAAACACTTTGTAACTCATATTACACATCTTTCAAACAGATATAATATTAACATCAAACCTATAGTGTTAATTTTAACATAAAAAAATAAAAATATATAAAGCATTTACTACATTACATTGCCCACAGGATTTACACAATTAATGTTGAGATTGCTGTTGTGGTAGCTATTCACGGTCTGTAGGGTAAGTCAAGGAGTGCAGTGAGGCTAGTAGTATCACCACAGTCAGAAAATTAAGTGACAGAATAAAACACAGGGACATCAGCCCTTATTAGTGGGAATGAAAAGGTCAGCATCAAATGAGCCAGATATCAAGGCCTGTAAGGTCAGAGGGAGCATTTATAATAAGGAATGTCTCAAATATGAATTAATTACAATAGCTAGCAAAATCTCCTTTCAGCAACTCATCTCCCCTAAACTTCAGCTTCTTCTCATATCTAAAATGACATTCACAGTTGACATTCATTGAGGGAAATTCTTTGGAAGGTACTATTAAATTTTTCAAAACAACCTTATAAGTTTAATTATTATTCTCTTTTCACCGATGAGGAAACAGAGGTCAGAGAGGTGACATAAATTCTCCAAGATCAACCAAAAAAAAAAAAAAAAAAAAAAAAAAAAAATAGATGTTGGAGTAGGGCCATGTAGTTTGGATCCAGAGATCACACTCTTAGTCATTTGCCAATTCTTTCAACTATGCCAGCATGAAAGGTTCTTTGTAAGGTTTGTCTAAAGATAAAGTATAATGCTGCACATAAAATAATAATCACTAAGCCTGTCACACAGATAAACTTGTAATAAATTTTAGCTATTGCCACAATAAAACATTGGAATAAAAAGTCCACTGGAATTGGATGGCTTTGTTATGCAAAGATAACTTAAATATATTTGTTTTACATAAATTAAAAAGTTGAGATAAATTCAATATTCAAAGAAAAAAATGTATACTTAGGTGACTGACTATCTTAAAAAGCAACACTTTCAATATTTTCATATTTATTATATGATATTATTAGTAGTATTATATTTATGATTAGTATTATGTCATATATGGTTATAAAATTATCTATCACATATAGTTTCCATTTTATTTTTATGTCATTTGTCTGTTATAAGAATAAAGAAGTAATATATCCTTTAGATGTTATATTACCCAGACTTTTTGTGCCATTTTTTTGATTAGGCCTTCATAGCTTATTAGCACGAACTTGTGTACTTACAAAAACTATTTAGGCTTCTTGAGACTGGTTTCTAAATTCTATAACATAGAAATCATAACTAGCCACTTTAGAATGGTTCTAGGCAACAAATTTGATGGCAGATTTGAAAAAAAAAAAAAAAAAAAAAAAAAA
>NW_016829348.1:366034-379135 GCF_001698545.2 Rhinopithecus bieti | reverse complement strand
AAAAAAAAAAAAAAAAAAAAAAAAAAAGTATTACATGGCCGAGTGCTGTGGCTCACTCCTATTATCCCAGTACTTTGGGAGGCCAAGGCAGCAGGGTTGCCTGAAGCCAGGAGTTCAAGACCGGCGGGGCAACAGAGCAAAACTCCGTCTCTATAAAAAATACAAAAATTAACCAGGCATGATGGCGAGTAGTTCCAGCTACTCATGGGGGAGGCTGAAGTGGGAGGATCATTTGCCCACAGGAGTTTGAGGCTGCAGTAAGTTATAACTACTGCCACTGTATTCCAGCCTGGACAACAGAACAAGACTCTTTCTTAAAAACAAAAAACTTACAAACTAACATTCTTTCTAAAGCTAGAGAAATTTATCAATTTATATTTCTAGTATGATGGCTACAAAAGATCAATTTCAAAAGCAGAATTCTAGTCCATATTTGAAGACCATTGAATCCATGAGCAAAAAAGATACCTCCAGTTTTAAAGTGTATAATTCTAAGTTCCATCTTTAATGCATAGAAAATTTACATGAAAAGTCACGGTTAACAGAATCACCTCTTTCAAGCATACTTTTCTTTAAAATGTAGCAAAAATAGAAGAAAAAAAAAAAAAAAAACTACGTTTCTAAGAATGTTTTAGTAAAACTTAGGTTGCATAAATTACATTTGGCCCTTCCTACCTGTGAGTTCTGCATTTAAGTATTCAGCTAACTGCAGGTTAAAATGGTGGCTCACGCCTGTAATCCCAGCACTTTGGGAGGCCGAGGCGGGTGCATCACCTGAGGTCAGGTGTCTGAGACCTGCCTGGTCAACATGGTGAAACCCCGTCTCTGCTAAAATACAAAAATCAGCCGGGTGTTGCGGCCTGTGACTGTAGTTGTAGCTACTGGGGAGGCAGGAGAATCGCTTAAACGCGAGAGGCAGAGGTTGTAGTGAGCCTCGCACCACTGCACTGCACCCTGGGCGACAGAGCAAGACTGTCTCGAAAAATATGTGTATATATATATATTGTGTCTGTAGTAAACACGTGCAGATTTTTTTCCTTGTCATTATTCACTAAACAATACAGTATAGCAATTATTGATATGGCTCCCGTCCTTCCCTCCCTTCCTTCCTTCCTTCTTTCTTTCTTTCTTTCTTTCTTTCTTTCTTTCTTTCTTTCTTTCTTTCTTTCTTTCTTTCTTTTCTTTCTTTCCTTCTTTTAGACAAAGCTCTGTCGCCCAGGCTGGAGTGCAGTGGCAAGATCTCAGCTCACTGCAATCTCCGCCTCCCGGGTTCAAGCGATTCTCTTGCTTCAGCGGCTCAAGTAGCTGGAACTACAGGTATGCGCCATCACGCCCAGCTACTTTTTGTATTTTTAGTAGAAATGGGGTTTCACCATGTTGGCCAAGATGGTCTCGATCTCCTGACCTTGTGATCTGCCCACCTTGGCCTCCCAAAGTGCTGGGATAACAGGCGTGAGCCACCGCACCCGGCCTTATATAGCGGTTTCAATAAAGTAATCAAGAAATAATTTAAAGTATACAGGAGGACATGCATAGGTTATATACAAATACTATGCCATTTTATGATAGGGACTGTGCATCTGTGAATTTTGGTATCCTGTGGAGTACCAGGAACCAGGGATGCCAAGGGACAATTCTGCAATCAAAAGTTATTTATTATAAAGAGAGTTTTATATAAATAAACTAAAGTTTTTAATCTAAATGTCTATTATTTTGAAGTACATAATGTTTCATTAAAACACATCCCTATAAGAAGCTGTTTAACACATTTTCCTTTTTTTAGTTTTCATTTGTCAAGTTCTCTGAATGTGAATCACTGTAGTCTTTCTCTGTTACATTTCTACATATTTCCAAGTCTTCGTAACAAAATTTAAAATTCAATATGCATATTTATATGTTTGTAGATATATGTATTAAAAGATCTTCTGTGAAGTATTGCTTTGCTACCATACATCATATAATAATATATATCAATTTAATGTTTTATAATGACAGCTCTAGCTGTTTTCCATTTTTCTGTGCCTCTGTTCTTCCTGCTCCTCTAAAATACACACCATGGAAAAGAAGTGAAGCTATTACAATACCCACTTTATATTAGCACCCATAGTACACAGTATAGTTGAATAAAGAAATTGGCAAAGGATAAGAGTTTGACAGGGTTTTTTCTGTTCTTTGCTATTTTTCCTGGGCACATGCAGATGGCTGTTTAAGAATGGGCACAGTGTTCACCCTGAGGTTTGATGACAATGTAGACTTAGAAGGTAGAATAAAGAGAGTCATCAATGAGCATAGTAGTGGCAGGAAATGGTTCCAAAGAGAGCCCTGCGTTGCATACAGAAATATCCTAAAAACCTAAAAGAAACTTGAGTAATCATTAATTACAAAATGTAGGTTTTCAAGTTTGGCAAAGTGTGTATAGCTGAAAATAAAAATTAGAGCTGAATAATTTAGGTATCTAAAAGCTTTTGGAAACTAATATTTATAACTAGGATATGATTAATCCATTTATTTTCATGTATAACACCAACTAATACTTGTAGCATGTTAATGATGTGACAGACACTATACCTGAAACTAGCGATAAAATGCTGGGCAAGGTATCTTGGTTTTGGTCTCATAGAACTCTCATCAAAGCAAAATAAACATACAGTTAAACACACAAATCTATTAATAATTAAGAATAATATGTTCCATAAAGTATTTTATCTAGGGAGCTGTGTGGTGTACTGGAGAGACCCTGAGCTTTGGAGTCACAGATAATTGCTTTTAGGATTCTCTTTCGAACGCGTGCTAGTTTAGATATCTTTAAAAAGTTATTTAACCCCTAAAAAACTGTTTCAGTAACGGGACAATAACTAAATCCACTTTGTTGTGTTAGCTCAAGTATTAAATCAGACAGTGAATATAAAGACATCACATCTGGCTCAATATGAGTAATTGATATTTTATATCTGTTGTGCTACATTTTCAATAATAAAAGCAGAGATTATTGAGGTCCTGACATTTTATCTAAATTATTCTCAGAGAAATTCCGTGGGCCATTCCAGAGTCATTACTGTAGTTAAGGTGAATACTTTGAATCTGTGTAATGTTATTCCAAGGGTATTAATTATATTCTTTCTCTTTATTCTGTTATAAGAAGGAATACTACAAAACAGAGTTGATCTTTAATATTAGAAGAGACTATATTTTGCCAATTTGCCTAGTGGTTAAAATTTATTTGTAATCCCCAAAGCAATGCTTTCAGCACTTTGAGGTCATTTGCTAATGTAGGGGAGAAACAAGAGCATAATTTTTTCATTTATTACAAAGCTCGTGGATGACACTCCTATAATAAAAGATGAATTTACAAAATAAAAGCACACAAATGAATTTAACCAAAATTGTACATGTCATAGGAACTTTGAAAATGCAGATCCAAAGACAAGGAAAACTGTGTATTTGTATGCTTTGGTATGATAAAGAATGGACAGTCATGTAGAAGTATGATAGGACCAAAAGGGTGTATGACCGAATGGAAATAAAGAGGGTAAGGGAATTTAGCAAGATCTGTTTATTTTAAATTCTTCTTCACTTCTGGGTATTGGGCAAGGCCCCTCTTGAGTACAAGTCTTCTGACCTACTTCCAGGTGAGGTAGTTCAGATAATTCTATTATGACTGTGCTTCAGGAAAAAAAAAAGGCAGGAAAATGTCAGAGTGACCTTCTAACTTCTGTAGCTTTCTCTATTACTAAGGTGCCATATTTTGCAGTAGTGTGTTCTGAGGCCCAAACTCTGACATATGTAGAATGGAAAAAAAAAAATTGAACTGTCCAACTTTCACATTCCTATCTGATGTCATATTAGGCAATCCTTTGCCTTCTTGTTTTGTTTTCATATAGAGATGACCAGAAGCTAGGGGTTGCAAATGGAAGTGTAATGCAAGGGTCTCCTGATCTCGGGCCAACAAGAGAGTTTGAACTCCAACTCTGGCACCTGTGAGTATAGCAGACTCAGGCAAGTCACTTAACACATATGAACTTTATCTTTTCTTTCATATAATAAAGAAAATGTAATCTACCTGTTGAAGTGTTTTTAATATAATCTATGAAGATATGTGGGTATGGAGATGAGAGATAGATGATTGATAGATAAATGATAATAAATGAGAGATGATTGATGATAGATGATAGATAGGTAGGTAGATAGATAGATGATAAACAGATATGTACAAATATCTCCTAGGAGCAACACCTTTAGTACTTGCTACCTCAGTGTTTGTGGAGATTTTACAAAACATAACTACCATGAATAATAGAATAGATTGTAATTTTTGTTTTCAAAACTTTATCTTAAATGTTGTGCTATTAAGACAACTATGAAATAATAAACTACTTCAAAACATAACTTAAGTATTTGGGTTAATTTCATTATGAAACAGAAAAAGTCATAAATATTAGTGTTAGATGAAAATGAGCTCCACTCAGGATACAGAGAAGTTTATTTTTTATTTTAAAGCAATTAAATGGCTTCCTATTTATGACATGGTAAAGGAATTCAGGATTGAATTTGCTACTTCTGTGAATAAATGTTTAAAATTATGACATCTTGGGAAAGTTTAATTTTCCAATTTGTGAAACCAAAAATTATCAGAGTCTGTCACATTCCAATTACTTAAGTAAACAAAACCATAAATGAAATTACAATGGACGTAAGACATCCTCAGTAATCTGCCACATATATTTTGTGGAAATAGGGACAATTCATATAATCTCTGCTTAGACTGATTACAAATAACTGTATTTCTATAATTAGATATACCCATTGTAAATTGTAACCCCATTATTTGAAATTTAAATATTAAAAGAAATCCTATGCAGTTTCTATGAGCTAAATAAATATGCATTTTGTATCTGAAATACACTTCAACACAATACTCTTCCTTTATCTTCCATGATACAAACACCTCAGAGGGAATAGTTACAACTTAAGCTATAAATTGCTCAAAATTGTGGTCTCAAACAATAAATTCTGAAAAATATACCATGATAACTTAAAAGTCTTCCTGTGTTAAGCATGAGGCTCTTTTATATAGTACCCAATGAGATCTGTCAGGCAATGCAAACTGCAGTTGAAATTATAATCTTCAAATATACCAGAGATATTCTAAGCAAAATCAGATGCTCAGAACTAATGTTCACATACATCACTATGTATTTTAAGCCAAGTTCATAGCTAAGAAACTGATAGAAGAGAATAAATTTTAGTGCTCAGAGTGACCTGCCAGCCTGACCCAATCTGTCTTCCTCTTTCTCTTCTTTCTTGAACAACTAATTTTCAATATTTATTAAAACATATGTTGTATATATAAATGTTCATTTTAAAGTAAAAGAAAGTGTACCTATGTGGAAATGTATTGCATTCTTCTTTAGATGTTTACCTAAAATAAATTGCCATTTTCTACAAAGAATAATTTGTGATAGTGTTGTGACCCTGATTTTACCAACTCACAATATTTTCAGATGTTCTGCCAGTAGGTGTGAAGAGCTAAAATAATCACATTGAAAGGGATAGGAATCACAAATGCAATACAATTCTTATTGTGCAATTATATGATTCTTATAAAAAAGACATAAAACTAAAGAGGCAGATATCTGAATAAGATTATATAATTCCCTTAGTGGTCATGTAACCTGAGTACAACTTCTGGGGTTCCTCTTTTCTCATATGGATGCAAATTGTTCAGGGATCACAGATACTTTATTTTTTGAATCCTACCACACAGATAGAACTCTATGGATATCAATGCAGGAAATAGAACTTGACATTGTTTAAAATAACGTGAGCTAGGTCTCTGGCTCCGTGGATTTGCCACAGAATTGAACAAAATGAAAGTAAGAAGAAAGCATCTTGATATTAAATAAGGCTGAGACATTTTAAGAGTAAGTTCAGCATTAGCAATTCTAGAAATCATTAATAATAGTAACTAAAAATCAGCTTATTTGATCACTGCTGCCAGGCATTTTCTACCATGCGACTGTCCTTCCTTGAAATGGATTTGAAGCACAGTTCCAAATTTCATAAATATATTAGCATTTCATTATAGCAGAGTTCATTATTAAATGTATTGAAATACATGTTGGGTCAAATCATGTCCCTTAAACCTCAACTTCCAGCAAAAAATGTCCTATAAAAAAGAGGATAAGCCCATAGTTGACATTCAATCTATAGCCGAAGAAAAGCAGAATAGCAGTATTATTTTATTTTTCAGAATTATAAACCAGGAAAATATAAAAAACGAAAAAAGTACTACATTTTCAGAAAAGCAGAGTATGTAAAATGTGCTGTGGTAAACAGAGTAATGCTTTCATCCCAACCCCCAAGGAAGTTCATGTCCAAATCTCCAGTCTCACAGGTTCACAATATGCAAACACATGTGGCAACCACTATGCAACATGATAGAAGGAATTTCTCAGCTGTGATTAAATTGAATATCTTAAAACAGAAGAATCATTCTGAATTATCCAGGCAGGCCCAATGTAATCAACAGACTCCTTAAAAGATGGAAGTTAGAACTCTCAGAACCAGAAGATAGTCATATGAAAAGAGCTCAAATTTGCTAGCTTGGAAATGGTGGAATAAGCCATCAGACAAAAAAGCAGATGAACTCTAAAGCCTGAAAAAGGAAAGATAGAAGATTCTCCCCGAGGGCATCCAGAAAGAACTACCCTGACAACATCTTGATTTTAGCCTAGTGAGATCTACTTTGGATTTTGACTCTCTAAAACTATAAAAGGTGTGTGTGCATGCATGTGTGTTAAAGCAGGTTACTTTTGAGGTACTGGAACTGTCCTGTATCTTTATTTTGTTCGTAATTATATGTTAGCATGTGTTTGTTAAATCTCATAAAACTAGAAACCAAAAGTACTAAATTTTATATTATAAGTAAATTTAAAAGTTTTCTAAACTCTTTTGCATTAATACTGAGGCAATGCTTCACATTTCTATGTAAAGTTTTCCTGATTTCTCTTTCTTGTTTCCTATGTATATTATTTTACTTTAATACAAACTTCAGAAAGTAAATTAATGTATTATTTTCTCATTAAAATACTTTTGAAATATTTCTACTGATTAGATCTACCTCTTATATTAGACTTTTAATACTGTGTGGGAAGAATAAAATGAATTATACTTAACTATTTATTTCCTATGTAAAAATTTAAGTGCATACTCTACTTCATATGTTTGAGTTTTGACAAGCATGAATGGAAAGATGGTGCCTGACACAGTTTGGCTGTGCTCCCACCCAAATCTTGTCTTGAATTGTAGCTCCCATTTCCCCTGTGAAAACAGTTATACCCTGCAAAGCCACAGGGTGATTCTGCCCAAGGTCCTGGGAGCCAACATCTTGCATCAGTGCAACCTGGATGTGAGATACAAAGTCAAAGGAGATCATTTTGGAGGTTTATGGTTTAATGACTGCCCTACTGTATTTCAGACTTGCATGGAGCCTGTACCCTCTTTGTTGTGGCCATTTTCTCCCATTTGGAAAGGGTATATTTACAAAATGCCTATACCTCCATTTTATCTAGGAAGTAACTAACTTGCTTTTGATTTTGCAGGCTCATAAGAAGAAGGAACTTGCCTTGTCTCAAGTTAAACTTTGGACTGTGGACTTTTGAATTCATGGTGAAATGAGTTAGGACTTTGGGGGACTGCTGGAAAGACATGATTGTTTTTGAAATGTGAGAACATGCAATTTGTGACGGGCCAATGGTCAAACGATGTGGATTGATAGTGTCCCAACCCAAATCTCATCTTGAATTGTAGCTCCCATAATCCCCACGTGTCATGGGAGGTTCCCAGTGGGAGGTAATTGAATCATGGGTTGGGGGAACCCATGCTGTTCTCATCATGATGAATAAATTTCACTAGAACTGCTGGTTTTGTAAAAGGGCAGTTCCCCTACCTGCTATCTTACCTGCCACCACATGAGACGTAGCTTTGCTCCTCCTTTGCCTTCTGCCATGATTGTGAGGCCTCCCAAGCTATGTGGAATTTTGAGTCCATTAAACCTCTTTATCTTTATAGATTACCCAGTCTCATGTATTTCCTCATAACAGTATGAAAATAGACTAATACAATGTCAAATTGTAAAAAATCTCTAGTAGATATCTCAGACAGTTGCAACTCAGGAATAATGATAAACTATTCAATAATTCAACATTTGTGGAATTTATGCACATTAGAACCCAATCAAGAATAACTATAGGCAAAGAAGCAGAAAAAATAAGAGTCAGAAGATAAAGAAAAATAGTCAATTGAAACACCCAAAAATGACAGAGATGGTGAAATTAACAGGCAGGAAATCAACAAAGAAATTTTGGACTTAAATTGGACTTTAGACCAAATTAACCTAACAGACATTTATAGAACATACTACCCAACAGCCACAGAACACATACTCTTCTTATTTATGTGTGAAACATTCTCTAAAATTGCCCATATGTTTGGCAAAAAAAGCAAGTCTCTATAACTTAAAAAAAATCAAAATTTATGAAGCATATTTTGGACCACAGAGAAATAAAAGTGGGACCAATACCATGAGGAACTCTCAAAATTATACAAATACATGGAAATTAAACAACCTACTCCAGAATATTTGCATCAATGATAAAATTAAGGCATAAATTAGAAATGTTTTGAAATCAATAAAAACAGAGACACAACATACCAAATTCTCTGGGACACAGCAAAAGCAGTACAAAGAGGGAAGTTTATAGTGTTAAATGCCTCCAAGAGAAAGAACAATCTTAAATGAACAACATAATGTTGTACCTCAAAAAACTAGAAAATAGCAAGAATGAATCAAACCCAAGTTCAGCAGAGGAAAATGCAAAGATTAGAGCAGAACTAAATGTTTCTGAGTCAAAAAAAAAGTTTTAATCAATGAGTTATGTGAAAAAATAAACAAAATTGATAGACTGCTAGCACGTGAACAGGGAGGCAAAAATCCTCAGCTAATACTAGCGAACCAAATCCAACAGCACATCAAATAAACTATACACAGGATCAAATGAGTTTTATACTCCAGAGAAGCAAGGAAGATTCAACATGCACAAAGCAATAAATATGATTCACCATATAAACAGAAGTAAAAGCAAAAAAAGATGTTATTATCTTAATAGATGCAGAAAAAGCATTCAATACAATTTAGCATCCTTTTTTAATAACAATCTTCAAAAAACTAGACATCAGAGAAACATACCTTAAAACATAATAATGATTATGACAAACCCATAGCCAATGCCATACTGAACAGGGAAAAGTTGAAAGCATTCTCCTAAGAATGGGGAAAAGACAAGGATCCCCACTTTTACCACTCCAATTCAACATAGTACTGGTAGACCTAGTTAGAGCAATCAGACAACAGAAAGAAATAAAAGGCATTCAAATTTGAAAAAACAAAATTAGATTATCTTTGGTCACTCATGATATAATTTTATACCTAGAAAACCCCTAAAGATTTCTCCAAAAGACTCTCAGATTTGATAAATGAATTTAGTCAAGTTCCAGGGTACAAAAACATTGTACCAATATCAATACATTTCTATGTAATAATTATAATCAATCTGAGAATCAAATCAAGAAGGCAATTCCACTTATAATAGTTACAAAAAAAATCTGGGAATACGTTTAAACAAGGAGGCGAAAGGTCTTTACAAGGAGAAATACAAAACACTGATGAGAGAAATCGTAGATGACAAAAATAAATAGAAAAACACCCCAAGCTCATGGATTGGAAGAATCAATATTGTTAAAATGGCCATACTACTCAAAGTAGTCAGATTCAACATAACTTCTATCAAATCACCAATGTCATTTTTCAGAGAATTAGAAAAAAACAATTCTACAATTTATATGGACCCAAAAAAGAGCCTGAATAGTCAAAACAACCCTAAGCAAAATAACAAAGCCAAAGGCATCACATTATCCAGCTACAAACTATACTCCCAGGCTATAGTAACTAAAATAGCATGGTACTGGTATGAAAATATACACATAGATAAATGGAACAAAATTGAGAACCCAGAAATAAAGTCACATTCTTACAACCAACTAATTTTGACAAATTTGATACAAATACACACTAGGTAAATGATACCCTATTCAATAAATGGTGCTAGGAAAATTGGATATCCATATGCAAAAAAAATGAAACTAGATGCATATTTCTTACCATATAGAAAAATTTATTCAAGATCAATTAAACACAAATGTAAGACCTGTAGCTGTAAAAATCCTAGAAGAAAACCTAGGGAAAACTCTTCTGGACATTGGCCTAGGCAAAAAATTTACTAAATCCTTGAAATCAAATGCAACTACAACAATAATAGACAAATGAGACCTAACTAAACTAAAAAGCTTTTTCACAACAAAAGAAATAATTACCAAAGTAAACAGACTGCATATGTAGTCTGGAGAAAATATTTGAAAATTATGTTTTAACCAAGAGCTAACATCTAGAATCTACAAGGATCTCAAAAGACTCAGCAAGAAAAAAAACAAATACCTTATTAGAAAGTAGGCACAAAGTACATGAACAGACATTTTTCAAAAGAAGACATAGAAGCAGCCAAAAAACAGAAAAAATCTCAGCATCACTAATCATCAGAGATATGCAAATTAAAACCACAATGAGATACTATCTTTCACCGGTCAGAATGGTTATTATTAAAAAGTCCAAGAAATAAAACCAGATGTTTGCAAGGATGTAGAGAAAAGGGAATACTTATAAGTTGTTTGTGGGAATGTAAATGAATACAACCTCCATGGAAAACAGAATGAAAATTTCTCAAATAGCTAAAAATATAACCATCATTCAACCCAGCAATCCCACCACTGGGCATCTACCCAAAGGAAAATAAATCATTATATTGGTCGAGTGTAATGGCTGACACCTGTAATCTCAGCACTTTGGGAGGTCAAGGCAGGCAGGCAGGCAGGCAGACTCCTCACTGAGGTCAGGAGTTTGAGACCAGTCTGGCTAGCAGGGTGAAACCCCGTCTCTATTAAAAATACAAAAATAAGCTGGGCATCGTGGTGCATGCTTGTAATCCCAGCTATTCAGGAGGCTGAGGCAGGAGAATGGCTTGAATTCAGGATGCAGAGGAAGCTGCAGTGAGCCAAGATCGCACCACTGCACCCCAGCCTGGGTGACAGAGTGACACTCCACCTCAGAAAAAAGAAAAAAGAAAATGATTATATCAAAAAGACACCTGTACTTATATGTTTAGTGTAGTACTGTTCACAATAGCTGAGTCGTGGAATCAACCTAAGTGTCCATCAACTGATGGTGGACTAAAAAAATGTGATATATATATGTGTGTACATACACACACACACATATATACAAACACACCATGGAGTACTAGTCAGCCACAGAAAAGAACGAAATCATGTCTTTTGCAACAACATAGATGGAATTGAAGGCCATTATCCTAAGTGAAAAAACTCAGAAACAAAAAGTCAAATATTGCATGTTTTCACATATATATGGGAGCTAAACAATGTATACCCATGGTCATACAGAATGAAATAATAGACACTGGAAATTCCATAATGTGACAGAGTGAGAAGGGGTAAAGTTTGACAAATTACTTATTGGGTACAATGTTCACTAGTTGGACAGTCAAAGGCAACAACAGTAATAATAGACAAATGAGATAGCATCAAACTGAAAAGCTTCTACACAGCAAAGAAAACAATCAACAGAATGAAGAGACAACTTACAAAATGTAGAAAATATTTGCAAGCCATATATCTGACAATCTCTAAATATAGAAGGAACTCAATAGCAAGAAAACAAACCAGTTGAAAAATGGACAAATAACCTAAATAGACTTTTCTTCAAAGAGGACGTACAAATGGCCAACTGGCATATGAAAAATGCTCACATCATTAATCATTAGATAAACACAAGTCAAAACCACAATGAGATATTACCTAACACCATTAAGAATGGCTACTACAAAAAAAATAAATAAATAAGAGGTACATTTTGGCAAAGACGTAGAGAAAAGGAAACGCTGTGACACTGCTGATGTAAAGTAAATTGGTATAGCCACTATGAAAACAGTGTGAAGATTTCCCCAAAAATAAAAATAGAACTATCAGATGATCAGTCAATCCCATCATAGAACTATCAGATGATCAGTCAATCCCATTGCTATGCATATATACAAAGGAAATAAAATTAATATGCCAAGGAGATATATTTATTGCAGTATTTTATATATATGTGTGTGTGTGTGTATATATATATACACACACACGCATATGCACCCACCCCCCCACACATATGCAATAGAATATTATTCAGCCTTATAAAAAGAGAATCCTGAAAAGAAGAGAAAAGAAAAGAAAAAATAAATAAACAAATAATGGGGAACTGAAAAAAAAAAGAAAATCTTGTGACATATAGCAACATGGGTGAATGTGGAGGACATTATGGTACGTTAAATAATGTCTCATGATCTCCTTTATATGTGGAATCTAAAAATGTCAAACTCAAGAGAAGTAGAAAGTAGAATGGTGGCTGCTGGGGCCTGAGGGGAAGGGGAAATAAGGAAACGTTGATCGAAGAGTACGAAGTTTCAGTTAGACAGTGTGAATACATTCTGGAGATCTACTGTGGGGCATGGTGGTATTTAATAACATATACTTGAAAATTGTTCAGAGGAAAGATCTTAAGTGTTCTCACCATAAAAATAGTGATAAGTGTGTGAAGAGATGAATACATTAATTAGCTTTATTTACTCATTTGATAATGCATATATATCAAATAATTGCTTTGTAAATTAAAAATGTATAAAATTTTTGTTTGTCAAAAAAACATCAATTGAATGCCTATAATTTAAGAAGAGAGGTCTAAAATCAATAATCTAAGTCATTACCTTAGAAATCTAGAAAAAGAAGAGCAAATTAAATGTAAGAAGAAAAAAGAAATAATAAGAATGAAAGTAGAAATCAATGAAATTGAAAATGGAGAATTAATAGAGAAAATCAATGAAATGAAAATGTTTCTCTTGCCATCAGAGAAATGCAAATCAAAACCACAAT
>NW_016829348.1:343166-365458 GCF_001698545.2 Rhinopithecus bieti | reverse complement strand
AAAAGAAAAGATAAAATAGTCAGCAGAACCAGACCCAGAGGTGACTCAGAAGTTGGAATGACTAGAGACTACTAGAGACTCAAGAAAGAAACAACAAAAAGAATAAAACGACATATGGCTTTCAAAAGAGTAGGAGTAGTTCTGTCTTCTCAGAGAAACAGAAGCCAGAAAAAATGAAATAGCATCTTTAAAGGCCTGAAAATAAAACAATAGCAACAACCTGGAATTAAATTCCCAGCAAAAAGTAAGAGAGTATCACAAGCAGAACTCCCCTAAAAGAAATCCTAAAGGAAGTCGAGTAGGCAAAAGGAAGGTGGTCACAGATGGATCATACTGACAGAGGAAAGAATGAATATAGCAGGAAGGATAAATATGTGGGATAAAGCAAATGAACATTGACTGCATTTTAAAAATAGAATACATGAAACAAAAAGTGTATTTTATTCAAAACAAACATATCTATTGTAATTGAAAGTTGAATGACTAGAGCTAAGTAAATAAAGCATAAGTTTGAGGAAAAAAAAAAAAGAAAATGTTTCTCTGAATTATCAATTAAATCAATAAGCCTCTAGTCAGGCTAATTAAAGAAAAAACAGAGAACACAGAAATTACTAATGTCAGTAATGAAAAAGGAAACATTGCTATAGATTCTATGAGCATTAAAAAGATAACTAAGGAGTACTATGAACAACTCTATTCTAATAAATTTGACAACCTAGATGAAATAAACCAATTGCTTAAAGGCACAATTTGTCAAAACTTACACAAGAAGAAATAGACTACATTTGAAGACATAATTATATTAAAAACTTAACGAATAATTAATACATTTCCAAAACAGAGAGCAAGAAGACTTAAATGGGTTCACTTGTAATTCTACCAAACAATTAAGGAAGAAATTGTATTAATTCTTAGTAACTTTTTTTAGAAGATCAAAGCAGATGGCACACTTACTAACTCATTCTACAAGACCAACATTACTTTGATATGAAAGACAGACAATTGCATTAAATAAACCGCAGGTCAATTTAGATCATGAACATAGATGCAAACATTTCAACAAAATATTATCAAATACAATCCAACAATATACAAGACAAATTATACACAGCAACTAAGTGGAATTTATCCCTGATATGCAAAGCTGCTTCAACATTCAAAAAATCAATATAATTTATTATAAGAACAGGCTAGAAAAAAATTACACAATTATATTTATATATGCAGAAAAAGCATTTGACAAAATCCATCACTCATTTATAACATGTAACAATAGGGTCTATAAAAGGTAATTAAGGTTAAACGAATGGTCACAAGGTGGGACCCTAATCCAATAGGACCAGTGGCCTCTTAAGAAAGGAAAGAGTTGAGATACATCTCTCCTGTCTCTTTCTGCTTTTGTCTCTCTGTCTCTCTGTCTCTGTCTCTGTCTCTCTCTCTCTCTCTCTCTCTCTCTCTCTCTCTCTCTCTCTGTCTGTCTGTCTCTATCTGTATGTGCACATTCAAAGGCCATGTGAGAGCACAACAAGAAGGCGTCCATCTACAAGCTAAGACGAGAGCCCTCACCAGGAACCAAATCAGCCGGCACCTTGTTCTTGGACTTCAAGTCCCCAGAACTGTGAGAAAATAAATTTCTATTGTTTAAGCCACCCAGCCTATGGTATTTTGCTATGGCAGGCTGAGCAGGCTAAGGCAGTATTTATTTCCTAAGTCTTAATTTGCTGACTGATAAGACATGTATGTCTCACTCAGTTTCATGCTAGAAGAAAACATTAACAGCAAGATCATAATTCTTAACAGTCTATGGAAAAGATAATCATATTTTTTAACTCAAACTGAAATTCACAGTATGCTACAAGTTATTATCATAGCTACAATCAGTTTTCTGTTGCCTTGAATGGGTTTTCTTCCTATTCTCTGGGTATAAGTTTCCTGTCCTTACAAAGCTAACTTTAAATCACCAAAAGGTGAGTTAGATTGATTGACTTAAAATCAGGCTTACATGTTGGCTCTTCATGTCTAGAATGATATGCTTATTTGTATTCTTCATATATAAAATAAATTTTAGCAGAATAGCAATGGTTTAAATATACAAAATAATTTCTATTTTTACATAAATTATTAAAGATAAAAATATAGTTCTTCATTTGGTATTGGCCAAGGACCCCAAATATTGATCAAGCAAAGTGCCTGAGGGAAATGTATGTATCTATAATATGAATACAGGAGCTTAATACGAAGTGGGAATATATTTTAAATACACATCATCAATTCTCTGAATCGTGTGGTTTTTAATCTATATGACATATTTAGTTCTAGGTCTGCATTAATACCCAACAGATCATCTCATTTCATATGTCATTTATTTTATATTTATTGATAACATATTATTTTACATATTTATGGGGTACATATGAGTATTTATTGCATTCACAGAATGTATAATGATCAAGTCAGAGCATTTGGAATATCCATCACCTTGAGCATTTAGCATGTCTATGTATTGGGAACATTTCAAATCTTCTCTTTCAGCTACTGTGAAATATTCAACACATTGTTGCTAACTATAGTCACCCAAGTTTTCTTTTATGAAATTGGTGATCTTCATTTTTGCTAATGTAGTTAAAATTCATAAACCTTCTATGTGAATCATTTAATCAATAAAGATATTACAGTGGACAGATTTGTATATATGTAAGAATGAAATAGGCCGGGCGCGGTGGCTCAAGCCTGTAATTCCAGCACTTTGGGAGGCCGAGGCGGGCGGATCACAAGGTCAGGAGATCGAGACCATCCTGGCTAACACGGTGAAACCCCGTCTCTACTAAAAAATACAAAAAACTAGCCGGGCGAGGTGGCGGGCGCCTGTAGTCCCAGCTACTCGGGAGGCTGAGGCAGGAGAATGGCATGAACCCGGGAGGCGGAGCTTGCAGTGAGCTGAGATCTGGCCAGTGCACTCCAGCTTGGGTGACAGAGCGAGACTCTGTCTCAAAAAAAATAAAAAATAAAAAATAAATAAATAAATAAATAAATAAAAGTTTGTATTTATATNTTGTATTTATATACATGATTATATATATGTGACTTTTAACTAAAATCATCAGCATAAAATTATTTTTTACCATGCAGTTCTCTAGGTCATTTTCTTTCCATTCAGAATAGTCTATCATGAGCATTTCAAGTGATGATCCATACAAAATGATAGTAAGAAATTAACTTTCAAAAGTAAAACTTCTTTAATCCTAGTGATCATGCTTTCTATAAAACACTAAAATGATATGTTAAGAAGAAAAGAAGATTGAGCAATACACTAGACATGTTAGCCTCTTAAGAGCTAATTACATATATAGACATATATACACACATATATGTTTTATATACATAATTCATATATATAAATCTATATGTATATTACATATTATTATATATTAGTATACTTACATGTATATTAATATATAACATAAATATATATGCGCCTACATTTAACGTGCATACTCACAGAGCACACATTTTGTTCTTTTCTAATATTTAACATATTTAGGATCACTATAAATATTACGTAGGATAGTGCAAAGACTTTATCTATCTAGATCTCCTCATCCAAATTTATGTAGCATTTTCACATAAGTCTGTTAACAAAAATCATATCTTTCATCAAAAAAATTGTTCATAATTAAAAATTAGTGAAATTACGGGGATAGAGGTTAGATTTAACTATAAAATGTACATATTCTGATACTAAAAATATTCTGTGATTATTATTTTCATTATACCAATATTTATTTCATAAAAAATTAGTAGTTAAGTAATCATTATAATTATTTTATTTAAAAATAAAGATTGAACTGTATTTAGCCAAGACAGGACTCTCTGATAGAAATACAGTGTGAGCCATATATTTACCTGTACATTTTCTAGACACCACATTTAAAAAAGCAAAATGAAAAGGTAAAACTTTTAATAAGATTGTTATTTAATCCATTGTATCAAAAGTATTCTCAAACATATATTCAATAAAAATGTTATTCATGATGTGTTTCACATTCTTTTTTCACACTAAGTTTTTAAAATCCAGTGCGTATTTTAAACTTTGAATACATCTCAGGCCATATACAAATTGTACTGGAATTATTTCAACTATATTTAGATTTTATTTTTTCATTTCATTTTGTTTTTCTCAATTTAACCTTTCTATACACCTTCTTGTTACTGGTTACCCTACTAGGCAATGCAGAGCTAGAGGCTACTGAACTTAAGGCAGAATTTGTGTTATTTCTTGAGTCTACTTCGTAGTTTGATACTAACACATCTCTTGTTTAAAATGTGGTTGAGGTGCATGAGTTATTTTTTTAGGTGTGAGAACCCAGTTCTAAATCTGAAGGTAAAATATTTGCAGAAATAGTGTTGCTTAGTATCAGCAAATAAAATCTAACAACAATAGAAGTAAACTGCAATCATATTCTGAATCTAAGTGCGATAAAAGCTATGAATCTGGAGGAAGATATCAGGAGTATCAAAACCAAAGGTGCGTCTTGAGGAATACGTCTGATACAGTATCAAGAAGGAAGTGAGACGAGTTGAAAAAGATATTAAGATATTATAATATGAGATAGATGGTTGAAATAAATCTGAACTATTGTGAGAAAAAAGTAATTTCTGATACACGCACCGGGAAAATTGGAAAGGGAAAAGACAAGAATTTGTTAACTTCTTAGCACAAATCCCTAATCTAAAAAAACAACATAAGATCCCTTTACCATTATGGAATGGCCTTCTTTGTCTCTTTTGATCTTTGATGGTTTAAAGTCTGTTTTATCAGAGACTAGGATTGCAACCCGTTTTTTTTGTTCTCCATTTGCTTGGTAGATCTTCCTCCATCCCTTTATTTTGAGCCTATGTGTGTCTCTGCATGTGAGATGGGTCTCCTGAATACAGCAAGCTGATGGGTCCTGACTCTTTATCCAGTTTGCCAGTCTGTGTCTTTTAATTGGAGCATTTAGTCTATTTACATTTAAGGTTAATATTGCTATGTATGAACTTGATCTTGCCATTATGATATTAACTGGTTATTTTGCTCGTTAGTTGATGCAATTTCTTCCTAGCCTTGATGGTCTTTACATTTTGGCATGTTTTTGCAATGGCTGGTAGTGGTTGTTCCTTTCCATGTTTAGTGCTTCCTTCAGGATCTCTTTCAGGGCAGGCCTGGTGGTGACAACGTCTCTAAGCATTTGCTTATCTGTAAAGGATTTTATTTCTCCTTCACTTATGAAACTTAGTTTGGCTGGATATGAAATTCTGGGTTGAAAATTCTTTTCTTTAAGAATGTTGAATATTGCCCCCCACTCTCTTCTGGCTTGTAGAGTTTCTGCCGAGAGATCTGCTGTTAGTCTGATGGGCTTCCCTTTGTGGGTAACCCGACCTTTCTCTCTGGCTGCCCTTAAGATTTTTTCCTTCATTTCAACTTTGGTGAATCTGGCAATTATGTGTCTTGGAGTTGCTCTTCTGGAGGAGTATCTTTGTGGCGTTCTCTGTATTTCCTGAATTTGAATGTTGGCCTGCCCTACTAGGTTGGGGAAGTTCTCCTGGATGATATCCTGAAGAGTGTTTTCCAACTTGGTTCCATTTTCCCCCTCACTTTCAGGCACCCCAATCAGACGTAGATTTGGTCTTTTTACATAATCCCATACTTCTTGCAGGCTTTGTTCATTTCTTTTTCTTCTTTTTTCTTTTGGTTTCTCTTCTCGCTTCATTTCATTCATTTGATCCTCAATCGCTGATACTCTTTCTTCCAGTTGATCGAGTCGGTTACTGAAGCTTGTGCATTTGTCACGTATTTCTCGTGTCATGGTTTTCATCTCTGTCATTTCGTTTATGACCTTCTCTGCATTAATTAGTCTAGCTGTCAATTCTTCCACTCTTTTTTCAAGATTTTTAGTTTCTTTGCGCTGGGTACGTAATTCCTCCTTTAGCTCTGAGAAGTTTGATGGACTGAAGCCTTCTTCTCTCATCTCATCAAAGTCATTCTCCCTCTAGCTTTTTTCCATTGCTGACAATGAGCTGTGTTCCTTTGGAGGGGGAGATACGCTCTGAGTTGTTGAATTTCCAGCTTTTCTGCCCTGCTTTTTCCCCATCTTTGTGGTTTTATCTGCCTCTCGTCATTGATGTTGGTGACATACTGATGGGGTTTTGGTGTGGGTGTCCTTCCTGTTTGTTAGTTTTCCTTCTAACAGTCAGAACCCTCAGCTGTAGGTCTGTTGGAGATTGCTTGAGGTCCACTCCAGACCCTGTTTGCCTGGGTATCAGCAGCAGAGGCTGCAGAAGATAGAATACTGCTGAACAGCGAGTGTACCTGTCTGATTCTTGCTTTGGAAGCTTCCTCCCAGGGGTGTACTCCACCGTGTGAGGTGTGGAGTATCGGTCTGCCCCTAGTGGGGATGTCTCCCAGTTAGGCTACTCAGGGGTCAGGGACCCACTTGAGCAGGCAGTCTGTCCGTTCTCAGATCTCAGCCTCCGTGTTGGGAGATCCACTGCTCTCTTCAAAGCTGTCAGACAGAGTTGTTTGTGTCTGCAGAGGTTTCTGCTGCTTTGTTGTTATTGTTGTTGTTGATTAGCTGTGCCCTGTCCCCTGAGGTGGAGACTACAGAGACAGGCAGGGCTCCTTGAGCTGCTGTGAGCTCCACCCAGTTTGAGCTTCCTAGCCGCTTTGTTTACCTACTTAAGCCTCTGTAATGGCGGGCACCCCTCCAATTGGGGAACAATTTTAAGGGAAAAAAGGAAGAACCTGAAGCATGTTGAAAAATTATTTATTGTCTGTTGTCCCTCTGTATGAACTGCTTGCTGGTTTATGCAATGTCCAGTAATTAAAATGTCTAGAATGCTTTTCATATTTAAATAAACATGAAGGTGACTCAGAGGCCTAGAGCTGGAGCCAACTGGAGGGGTATTCACTGATCTTACCCTGGCTGCCCCTTGGCTTGGCATAGGTGAATCATATCTGGCTCAGGAAGAGGGGGTGCAACAGGGAGGTGTGAGGACTTCAAAGGTGTCAGGAGTTATTCCCACTCCTCCCCCAGGTGCATCCAGTTGCATGCCTCTAGAATGAAGGTAGGCATAAGTTACACACCTTCTGGAAGTCTGCAGTAATTAGTGGTCATGCCTAGGAATGATAAACAATGTTAAAGATATCCTCTATTAAATATCTGCCATTTGCCAGGTGCTAATTGTGTAGAATATATATTTGAGTCCTTTCACATTTAATCTACTTATCTATTTGGATCTAAAGTGAGTCTCGTGTAAACAATACATAATTAGATAATTTCTTTGTATCTACTCTGCCTCTCTCTTTTGATTAGAGAGCTTAATTTATTTACACTCAAAGTAATTACTGATAAGCAATGATTTGATTTTGTCTTTTTGTTGTTTTCCATGACTTATAGCTTGTTTGTCACTCATTTTCTGCATTATTGCTTTCTTTTGTATGTTTTTTTGTAAATAAATATTTTAAAATTCTTTCAAATTTCCTTCTGTATATTCTATAGCTATTTTCATTGTGGTTACCATAGAGATTACAATTAACATTTTATAATTATGACAACCTAATTTGAATTTATACCAGTTGAATTCCAGTACCATACAAAAGTTCTTCTCATTACAGCTTCCTCCCTATCCCTTTGGATTGTTTATATCATCAATGACATATTTACGCATTGTGCACCCTAGAATATAAACCAGTAATTCTTTTTAATGTATTAGTTTCTTAACGTTACAATAACATTAGCTTTTAGAAGAATTTTTTCTAACATATCAGTGTCATCAATTATGTAGAAAGCAAAAAATTGGAACTACAATCTGTTCTTATAACAGTACTAGCTTTTATAATTGTATAATTGCCCATGTATTTACATTTATTGAGATCTTTATTTCATTTGTATGGCTTTAAGTTACTGCCTAGCATCCTTTCATTTCAACCTGCTGAACTTTCTTAAGCATTTTTTTCAGCACAGATCTAGTGGTAATCGACCTTCTAGGCTTTTATCTGGAAAAGTCTTAATTTCTCCCTCACTTTTGAGGAATACTTTTCCAGATATAGAATCTTGTTTTACAGCCTTTGCTTGTTTGTTTGTTTGAACATTTGAATATGTTGGTCCACTGTCTTCAAAGTTTCTGATAAAAACATTTCTGCTTATTATGTTTTTCAGGATCCCTGGGTCAAGTTGCTTCTCTCTTGCTGCTTCAAAGATACTTTCTTTTTGTATCTTTCTTACAAATGTTTGATTATAATATTTCTCTGTGTGGGTTTCTGTTAATTCATCTTACCTACAGTTTATTGAGATTTTAGATATTTATGTTAATATGTTTCATCAAAGTTGGGAAGTGTTCTACCATTATTTCTTCAAAGATGCTCTGTGCTCCTTTTCTCATTCTTCTCCTTCTGGAACTACACAATGCGTATTTTGGTCTACTTGATGGTATCCCACAGGTCTCTTCGGGTCTGTTTACTTTGCTTCAATATTTTTCTTTCTGTTCCTCAGACTTGATAATTTCCATTGTGATATCTTTAAGTTTGCTGATTCTTTATTCGGTCTGCTCAAATCAGCTTGTGAATCCCTCCGGTACATTTTTATATCAGTTATTTTTCATTACATCTCCAGGATTTATTTTTGGTTTCTTTCTAGATTTTCTCTCTCTTGAAATATTGATATTTCCATTTTGTTCATACAATGTTGTCCTGATTTTTTTTCACATTTTTCTTTTGTAATTTGAGTTTCTGTAGGACAGTTGTTTTAAAGTATTTGTCTAGTATCTCTATAATCACACCATTTGTGGGACAGTTTCTCTTTATTTTTTTTCCTTTGAATAGGCCATACTTTCCCTTTTTCTTTGTATGACTTATGACTTTTTATTGGAAATTTGACATTTGAATGTAAAGATGTGATAACTCTGGAAATGAAATTCCCTCTGTTTCCTAGAGCTTGCTGGGGTTTTGTCATTTTATATTATTATTATTTTATTTATTTATTTATTTTGCTATGGACTCTCTGTACCAAGAATGAACCTGAGATGTAAACTTCAGAAAAGACTTCCCAGGTCTTTTCTGAGCCTGCATCTTTCTCCAGGTTTGTTGAGGAGTGGGGGATGGGTAACAGCTACTGTGCCGAAAGTTGAAATTGACTAAAATTTACTGCAACTTAACTTACAAGCCTTTCTCTGGAAGTTACAAGTCTTCAATAGTCTCTAGAGTTATGAAATAGTTATATTAGACAGATTCTTCCAGGGCAATTGTTGACTAGATGGGGAAACAAATTTCCTGGAGTCTTCTATTCCACTATATTCCCATTAACATAATTTGTCTTTTAAAATTTCTTATTAATTGATCAACTATTTTCTTTATATTTAAAATTATTCAATTTCCTGAAAATACAAAATGTTAAAGATACATCTTGTATAGAGACAATTAACATGGAGATTCATTAGAAGTAGACATACACTTGATTGAGCCAATTGTTTGGGAAATAATGTTTCATTTCCTTTCAAAGATATTAAGGTAAAGAAAATGAAAGAAAAGATACAATTAAAATGCAAAACTGAGGTTACTCTTCATTGAAGCAAGTAACAGGCTATGTAAACACTAGAATAAGAATATTTTAGCCCATAGAGTAAGTAGATTTATCATTATCCATCCATGGGAAAACACACGCTCCAACCTAATGAAACCATACTTGCAAAGGACAAAGCCTATGATTTGGAATACTTTCAAAAGAAACAAAACAGATGCAGGGAAATTAGCAGGTGTATCTTTATAGCTCCCAGGATGCTCTTTAGAAGTTCACTGAATGCATCATTGATCTGTCAATATCTGTTATTACTATAATACATAAAACTATATGGGAAACCATGCAAATACATCAGACTACAGAATATAATTTTTCTTCTTTTGTGTTTACAGCCATTTGAATCTTTGTCATATTCTCTCATTTTTCTTCATTTGATTATACCTTTTAAAGTTTTTTATTTCATCCTGTCAGAGCTATTATGTAATAACTTTAAAACATGATTGTAAAATATCTCATTGCTTAGATTTGCTTTTGTTCCCAAATTCAGTTTTGTTTTAAGAGACAATGGCATCAGTTTAAAAGTCTCACAGCTATATCCTCGTGACATTATCTTTTGTCATTAGCACAGAAAAAAAAGTAGAATGTATTATTGTAAATTTTGTCTATGTGACTATGGACAAGAAATTTTTTTTCCTAAGATAGTTCATTATAAGTGTCTCAGTGTTTGTTTCCCTCTTTTTGTGATAGATGTTGTGTGTATGCAAAGTGTGAAATAATGGTTATCAGTTTCTGTTACATTTCTCGGATGTTTCTCTTCTTCAGAAACTGTATTTATTGTAGGTTTATTAGTCAGATCCCTTAGGTGTATTATAAATAATTATGCTACATGGTGGCATACCTAATAAAATAATACACATTGCTCTGCACTACAGCACCTTTGTCCTTGTTTGTTTATTTTAATGTGCCATGCTTATGCAAGTTTGTAAAATACTGCAAAGGTAACAATGTTTTCTCATATAATAACATTTTTAAATCACATGGATACCAATAAACTCAGTAATGTTCCATGTTAATGAACTTCTACTGCTCAACAACAATGTACTGATGAAAGGCCCATCTCATAACTTTCTTTATATGTCTTACAATGCTGCTTTACAATGGTTAGCATTCGTAGATCTCACTTTGGTCTGTTGTATTACAGATCACCAGAATCACTGACTGAGTGAGTAGATATAGAAGTATTTTCTCTTGCTCAGGAAAAAAATAAATAAATAAACATAAAAATAATAATAAAATATAAGCTAAACTAAACCCAAAGTGAATAGATTCATCATTGTAAGCAAAGAATTAATTTTTCCTTATTGTATTTAGTATCTTTTGCTAGAAAAACAAAACTTGGTGTGACAACTAACAAAATATCTCGTTTGGCAAAATCTCTGGATTTTTTTTCTTTTCTATTTTGATTTTAGGTTCAAGGGGTGCATGTGCAAGTTTGTTACACAGGTAAATTTCATGTTGCTAAGGTTTGAGTGTTTTAATAATCTTGTCATTCGTGTAGTGAGCATACTACCTGATAGGTAGTTTTTCTCTCCTCTCCCCCTACCTAACCTTCCCCCTCAAGTAGTCCTCAGTGTTTACTGTTCCCACCTTTATATCTCTGTTTACTCAATGTTTACCTCCTACTTATAAGTGAGAACATGCACTTGATTTTCTGTTCCGGCATTAATTTGCTTAGGATAATGGCCTCCAGCTCTATCCATGTTGTTGCAAAGTAAATTATTTTGTTCTTTCTTGTGGCTGTGTGGTATTCCATGGTGTATGTGTAGCATATTTCCTTTATCCAGTCCACCACTGATAAGCATCTAGGTTGAGTTACTGTCTTTGTTATTGTGAATATTGCTAATACAAACATAAGAGTATATGTGTCTTTTTGGTAGAATAATTTATTTTCCATTGGTTATATTCCCAGTAATGGGATTGCTAGGTCAAGTGATAGTTCTATTTTAAGTCCTTTGAGAAATCTCCAAATTACTTTCCACAGTGGCTGTACTAACTTACATTTCCACCAGTAGTGCATAAGCAATCCCCTTCCCTTTTCTCTGCAACTTCATCAGCACTGTTTTTTTTTTTTTATCTTTTCAATAATAATTATTCTGATTGCTATGAGATGATATCTCATTGTGGTTTTGATTTTCATTTTTCTAATGGTAAGTGACAATGGGTACATTTTCATATATTTTTTTGCTGCATGTATATGTCTTTTCAGAAGTGTCTGGTTATATCCTTTGCCAATTTTTTGATGGGGTTGTTTAGGGTTTGCATATTAATTTGTTTAAGCTCCTTATAAATTCTAGATATTAGAAGTTGTCAGATGTATAGTTTACAAATATTTTCTCCCATTCTATACAGTGTCTGTTAACTCAATTTTTTTTTTTTTTCTGTGCATGAGCTCTTTAGTTTAATTATGTTCCACTTGTGAATTTTGTTTTCTTCCAATTACTTTTGAGAACTTCGTCTTAAATTATTTTCAAGGCTGATATCCAGAATGGTAGTTCCTAGATTTTCTCCTAGGATTTTTATAGATTTTGGTCTTACATTTGAGTCTTTAATTTATCTTGAGTTAATTTTTGGTTATGCTAAAAGTAAGGGGTCTGGTCTCAATCTTCCACAAATAGTTATTTATCCCAGCATCATTTATCGAATAGGGAGTCCTTTTTCTATCGCTTACTATTATCATTTTTTTTAAAGATCAGATGGCTGTAGGTGTGTGGTTTGATCTATGGGTTCTCTATCCTGTTTGTTTGGTCTACGTGTCTATTTTTGTACCATTGCTGTGCTGTTTTGATTACAGTAGCTAGTTTAGTGTAGTATAGTTTAATGTCAGGTAATGTGATGCCTCTTTGCTCTTTCTGCTTAGGATTGTTTTGGCTATTAGCACCGTTTTTGTTTTGTTTTCATACAAATTTTAAAATAGTTTTTTCAAATTCTGTGAAAAATGGCATTGGCAGTTTGATAGGAATAGCATTGAATCTGTAAATTGTTTTGGGCAGTATGATCGTTTTAACAATATTGATTCTTTCTATCCATTATCATGATTTTTTTTATTTGTTTGTGTGTTTTCTTTGATTTCTTTGTAGTTCTCATTGTAGAGATCTTTCTTCTTCCTGGTTAACTGTACTGTTAGATGTTTTATTCTTTTATGGCTATTGTAAATGGGATTACATTTTTTTATTTGGCTTTCAGTTTGGACAATACTGGTGTGTAGAAATGCTACTAATTTTTCTACATTGACATTGTATCCTGAAACATTACTGAAATTGTATTTCAGTTTGAGGAGCCTTTTGGCAGAGCCTTTAGGGTTTTGTAGGTATAGAATTGTAGTATATGCAAGGAAAGATAATTTAATTTCCTTTTTTCCTATATGTATGCATTTTATTTCTCTCTCCTGCCTGGCTGCTCTGGCTAGGACTTCCATTACTATGTTTAAAAGGAATGCTGGGATTAGGCATCCTTCTCTCATTCTAGTTCTCAAGAGGAATGCTTCCAGTTTTTGCTTGTTCAGTAGGATGCTGGCTGTGGGTTTGTCATAAATGGCTCTTATCATTTTGAGACATGATGCTTTGATGCCCAATTTGTTGAGGGTTTTTAACATGAAGGAATGTTGAATTATATTGAAAGGCTTTTCTGGGCCTATTGAGATGAACATATTGGTTTTGTTTTAAATTACTTTTATGTGGTAAATCACATTCATTGATTTGCATAGGATGAATCAACTTTGCATCCCAGGAAGAAAAGCCTTTTTGATTATGGTGAATTAAATTTTGATGTGCTTCTAGATCTGGTTTGCTAGACTTTTATTAAGGATGTAGGCATTTATTTCATTAGGGGCATTGGTCTGAAGTTTTTGTTTGTTTGTTTGTTTGTTTGTTTGTTTTATCCATTGCATCTCTGCCAGGTTTTGGTGTCCAAATGATGCTGGCTTTGTAGAGTGAGTTAGGGAAAAAATCTTCCTTCTCATTTTTTTTGGCAGTAATTTTTAGTAGGATTGGTACTAGTTCTTTTTTCTATGTCCAATAGAATTCAGCTCTGATCTGTCTGATCCAAGGCTATTGTTGTTGTTGTTGCTGGTAATGCTTTTATTACTGATTCAAGAACTCATTCAGTACTGTTACTAAAACAAATTTGCTATTATTATGGCAAGATAAAATAAATTAATATATTTATTGAAAAATGTTTCAGAGCTTGAAGATTGCTCTCCAAATCAATGCAGGCAGACAAAAATAAAGAAAAATGAATTTTAAAAAGTGAACAAAACATCTGAGAAATATGGTATTGTGTAAAGAGACCAAACCTACAACTCATTGACATTTCTGAAAGAGAAGGAGGGTGAGACAGGAAGTTGGAAACATATTTGAAGTTATGGTCCATGAAAACTTTCTTAATCATGCTAGAGAGGTCTATCGGAAAAATTAAAGGAATTCAGAGAACCCCTGTTCAGGCCTTCAATTTCTTCCTGGTTCAATCTTGAGAGGTTGTGTGTTTCCAGAAATTTCTTCTTTCTTCTACATTTCCAGTTTGTGTGTGCAGAGATGTTCATCATAGTCTCTGAGGATTTTGTGTTTTGCTCTGGGGTCAGTTGTAATGTTACTTTTGTCATTTCTGATTGTGTCTCTCTGAATCTTTATCTAGTTAGTGGTTTATCGATCTTATTTCTTCTGTCAAAAAAAAACAATTTTGGGAATTGTTGATCTTTTCTTTTGTATAGATTTTCACATCTCAATTTCATTAATTCTTGCTGTAATGTGGTTATTTTTCTTCTGCTGCTAGCTTTTGGGGTTGGTTTGCTCCTTTTTTTTTCAGTCCCTCTAGGTATGATGTTAGGCTGTTAATGTGAGATTTTTCTAGTTTCTTGCTGTAGACATTTAGTAGCATAAACTTTACCCTTAACACTGCTTTAGCTGTGTCTCAAAGGTTCTGGTTTGTTATGTTCTCTGTTTTATTTCTGCTTTAATTTTGTTTTTTATCAAAAAGTCATTTAAAAGGATGTTTAATTTCTATGTAATTGTGTAGTATTGAGAAACGTTGGTATCAATTTCTACTTTTATTGCACTGTGGTCCAAGTATATGGTTGGTATAATTTTGATTTTTTGAATTTTTTAAACTTGCTTTATGGCTGAGCATGTGGTTAATATTAGAGCATATGCTGTGTGCAGATGAGAAGAATGTATATTGTGTTGTTGTTGAGAGATGTATTTTATAGATGTCTACTAGCTTCAATTGGTCAAGTGTTGAGTTTAATTCCAGAATATATTTGTTAGTTTTCTGCCTCAATCATCTGTTTAACAGTGGCAGTGTGGTGTTGATGTCTCCCACTATTATGGAGACTCTTGTGTGGTAATCTCCGACTCTTCTGTGGTTATCTAATTCTCTTTGTAGGTTAGATTCTTGAATTCTCCAATAATCTGTTTTATGAATCTGGGTGCTCCAATGTTTGCTTTGTATATTTTTATGATAGTTAAATCTTCTCATTGAATTGAACCCTTTAACATTTTAAAATGCTTTTGTCATTTTTTATCATTGTTAGTTTAAAGTCTGTTTTATTTGATAATAAGAATAGCAAAGAAGTTCTGTTTTGCTTTCTGTTTGCATAATATATCTTTCTCCATGTTTTTATTTTGAACCAATGGGTGTTGTTATATGTGAGATGGGTCACCTTATGACAGTGGACACTTAGGTTTTGCATCTTTATCCACCATGACACTTTATGCCTTTTAAGTGGAGTGTTTAGCCCATTATTATTCAAGGCTAATACTGATATGTGAAGATTTGATCCTGTCATCAAGTTTTTAGTTGTTTCTTGTGGGGGTCTGTCCCACAGATCCTAACCCAACGATGGATGAATAAAGTACACTGACACACAGATATTCTGCTTTGCCAGTTCAGCTGAGCATTTGGGGCATTTACAGACTCCCAGGACAGTGTGGTAAACAGTTGGGACCCTGGCCCAACCAGTTAGTGAGACCTGCATTTATTCAGTAAAGATTAATCGACAAAGGCTTGAGTCAACACCACTAGAGGGTAATTGACATTGTGGACTTTACGAATAGAAAGCAATTAAGCACCCACAGTAAATCAAAGGTTAGCCTTAGGACCCCATGAGCAAACAAGTTAGTTAAATAAACTTCTCACATTCCTTTGTTTCTACTCTAATTTATTTAACTAAAGGGACAAGGCTGCCTTCAGTCAAGTTCATTACTGGAGCTTATGCAAACACCGCCAGACCTTCCAAGAGGATTTGTGTCTATTATAATTAAAATTTTTCCCACCAACTTGACTAAACCCCCACAGTTTCTTACCTAGGCTTGATTGGGTAGTTGCTTTATAGTGTCAGTGGGCTATGTGCCTAAGTATGCTTTTATGGTGGCAAGTATTGTTCTTATGTTTCCATGTCAGCATTCCCTTAGGACTGCTTGTAAGGCAGGTCTAGTAGTGACAAGTTCCCTTAGAATTTGTCTGTCTGAAAAAGATTTGATTTTTTCTTCCCTCATAAAACTTATTTTGGCAGGATATTACATTCTTTGTTGGAATTTTTTTAAGAATATATAAAATAGGACCCTAGCCCCTTTGTGACGGGAAAGTTTCTGCCAAAAGGTCTCCTCTTGCCTAAGGGAGCTCCCTTTGTCAGTGACCAGCCTCTTCTCTCTGTTGCATTGATCTTGAGAGTCTGATGGCTATATTTCTTGGGGATGGTCATCTTGTATAGTATCTCACAGGGGTTCTCTGAATTTCTTTAACTTTTACTATAGACCTCTCTAGCAAAATTGAGAAAGTTTTCATCAACCATATCTTCAAATATGTTTCCAAGTTCCTATCTCATTCTCCTTCTCTTTCAGGAATGCCAGTGAGTGTAGGTTTGGTCTCTTTACAAAATATCATGTTTCTCAGAGGTTTTGTTCACTTTTTAAAATTAGTTTTCATTTATTTTTGTCTGCCTGTATTGATTTGTGGAGCAATCTTCAAGCTCTGAGAGATTTTTCAATAAATATATTGTTGTATTTTCTCTCACTCTAATAATAGCAAATTTATTTTATAACAGTATTTCACATACATATTTAATGCACAAAATAGTAAATGACAAGCACTAAGCTAGGTGCTGTAGATACATTATTTCTAATCTTTACTATAGACTTGTAAGGTTTCACCCCCACTTCAGATTAAATCCCAGCACTTTAGGAGGCTAACATGGTGAAACCCCGTCTCTACTAAAAAATACAAAAAACTAGCCGGGCGAGGTGGTGGGCGCTTGTAGTCCCAGCTACTAGGGAGGCTGAGGCAGGAGAATCGCGTGAACCCGGGAGGCGGAGCTCGCAGTGGGCCGAGATCCGGCCACTGCACTCCAGCCTGGGCGACAGAGCAAGACTCCATCTCAAAAAAAATAAATAAAAAATAAAAAATAAAATTAATTAATTAATTAAGCTTAAAGAGGTTGAGTGACTGGCTGGAAGCTTATGAATTGCCCAAAATGGCTGCTGGGAAGTTCACTAAAGACACTTGAGTTTAGAGTAATTAATCACTGAACAATGTGATAAAAGCACATAAAACATTTAAAGAGTTTTTTCCCCTAAAATAGAAATTTAACATAAAAATGTTCATAAAATATAAATTTCCTTAAAATATGTTTTATGAAATAGGAATATCTATAATTATGACAAAATAAATTAATAATGAAAATTTATTTTTACAGTTCCTATTTAATAAAGAGAACAATTTCAAGGACTTAAGAGTGTTGCAATTATTTTAGCTATAATTTTAAACATAAAGTAGAAATTTTCCTAATGCTATATTGAAATTAGTTTCGTATTCCTGATTTGTATCCTCAACTTTTTATTTCAAACAGCTATTACCAGTAGATTCATAATTTTCTTATTAAAAGATATTTTAAAAATATCTACAAGTAAACATAAGAACTAGAAGTTTTAACCAATAATTCTACTTATGAGAACTCACAAATGAAATTAACATGTCAGCATGATGCTTCAAAAATCAGTTTTGCAGTGCTTTGTGAACTTGTTTCTGACTTGGGGTCTAACCATTCTCAACTTTCTATAACATAATTTGATTATGAGCCACAGTTGAAGTGACTCGGACATATGAACATTGTGGATGCTAACTGGAGAGGAACAAATATGGTTGTTGAATCAGAACATAAGTCATTACTACTTTTCTATATAAGACAATGTATTTTTCCTAAATATGAATACAAAATTACTCAAATAATAACAAGATGTTTGATGACAGACTGAAGAAATACATGGTGATGAATACACTTTGATTATATTATGATTTCTATTATTCATCCTACCTTTAATATATGCCTGTTTCTTCTACCCTTTGTATACAGCCTGGCTTGACACTGTTACTGGGTCTTGACCTCCTGATCAATATATTGCTTATCTTGGTGTGAGTCATCTAGACATACCCTAGACCAGGCAACCACCATAGTGTGTATGGGAGTGGGGTTGGGGGTTGTTAACGCCCAAGCTGGAGTAATTGTCCTGTCCAAAATTTTAAATGACTGTGTTATTTTACTTTCTATTTTCTACATTTTGTTTCATTATCTCAGTAAAAGTTCTTTTGCTTTTCGGAACAATGCCATGGCTTGTTTATCACATTTAGCAGGTAATTTGAACTTTTTATTAGAAACAGAGGACATCAAACCAAGAAAAAAAGGCAAGAATCTTAAACTATTGAGAGAGAGATAAAGAAGTTTTATTTTAGTCTCAGAAAATCTCCCTCAAAGTGGAAATTAATCTAATTATTCAATTAGGTTTGAAATAAAAAAAAATTGCAATAACTTTTGTTTTTTTTCCTTGATGACATTTAAGATACTTGATAAAACAAAAGATGAGATATTTGACATTCACAGAGTGTATGGATGTAGTATGTAAACTACTAATTAATATTAATTTATTCCTCTTAATAAAAAAACTTTAAACATCCAAAAGATTTTTAAATTATTTAACGTAAGTCATTCATTTTAATTTTAAGAGAATTTGGCCTAAATAACCCATACCCATTCAATGTGAAGACTATATGTCAAGAGAAAAAAAACTTGGTTAGTCTACACAAATAATGTTCACCCATTTTTCAACAAACACTTATAAGGCTTCCTTTTTTAGTTACGAATGGTAGGTGATGCTGGTTAAATACCTGGTAAAAAAATAATAGTAATAATTCAAGATGGATTAGAGACTTAAATGTTAGACCTAAAACCATGAAAACTCTAGAAGAAAACCTAGGTAATGTCATTCAGGACATAGGCATGGACAAGGACTTCACGTCTAAAACACCAACAGCAATGGCAACAAAAGCCAAAATTGACAAATGGGATCTAATTAAACTAAAGAGCTTCTGCACAGGAAAAGAAACTACCATCAGACTGAACAGACAACCTACAGAATGGGAAAAAATTTTTGTAATCTACTCATCTGACAAAGAGCTAATATCCAGAACCTACAAAGAACTCAAACAAATTTATAAGAAAAAAATAAACAATTCCATCAAAAAGTGGGCAAAGGATATGAACAGACACTTCTCAGAAGAAGACATTTATGCAGCCAACAGATACATGAAAAAATATTCATCATCACTAGCCATCAGAGAAATGCAAATCAAAACCACAATGAGATACCATCTCACACCAGTTAGAATGGTGATCATTAAAAAGTCAGGAAACAACAGGTGCTGGAGAGGATGTGGAGAAATAGGAACACTTTTACACTGATGGTGGGACTGCAAACTAGTTCAGCATTGTGGAAGACAGTGTGGCGATTCCTCAAGGATCTAGAACTAGAAATACCATTTGACCCAGCCATCCTATTACTGGGTATATACCCAAAGGATTGTAAATCATGCTGCTATAAAGACACATGCACACATTTGTTTATTGCGGCACTATTCACAATAGCCAAGACTTGGAACCAAGCCAAATGTCCATCAATTATAGACTGGATTAATAAAATGTGGCACATACACCCCACGGAATACTATGCAGCCATAAAAAGGGATCAGTTCATGTTCTCTGTAGGGACACGGATGCAGCTGGAAACCATCATTCTGAGCAAACTATCACAAGAACAGAAAACCAAACACCACATGTTCTCACTCATAGGTGGGAACTGAACAATGAGAACACCTGGACACAGGAAGGGGAATATCACACATGGGGCCTGTTGTGGGTTGGGGGAGGGGGGAGGGATAGCATTAGGAGATATACCTAATGAAAGGGTACATTAATGATGAGTTAATGGGTGCAGCACACCAACATGGCACATGTATACGTATGTAACAAATCTGCACGTTGTGCACATGTACCCTAGAACATAAAGTATTAAAAAAAATTATGGAAAAAAAATACCTGGTAATATATGGATTTTATTCCAGTCTGTGAAATTCCAGGTTTCTCCTTGTTTGACGACTAGACTTGACTGTTTCTCCCATCTTAACCCCATCTACTGTAATCAAAAGAGAGAATGTCCAAGGGTAAAAAGGGTAGAAGTATTCTTCCTGTTTCCTTCACAAGCCTATCTCAGGTTTTGTTTATTTTTAGCTAAAATTCCTAGACGTAAAATCTAACCCCTTAATAAGAAGCATTTTTATGATATACTCTGCAGATCTGAAAATTATTAAAAAAGATTGTAATGAAAAAAGAACAAGAGAGCGCTTTGGAGAATATTCTGAGAAGAAAGGGAAATAATAGTAATAAACATCTGGCCTTGAAAGCTGAATCACTAAAGAAAATCACACGTTTATTAATGAGATTTTCACTATAAAAGCACATTTTATTATCATTTTAGGGATGAATTAATATTGTTTACAATTATTTTTATCTTAAATAGGTAATTATGTAGCCAGATGAGTTGATAAAAATTATATAAGTGGTTCTTAGTTTCCTATCTTCCTTTCCTCACTAACAAAATGAAATTGACATAACAGTCAAATATACTATCAGAGTCAAAAGTAAAATGAGAACAAAAGAGATTTTGTACAAAACATCTCTTCCACGTTTCAATACTATTATAACTTTTCTTTTATTCCCTTTATTTTTTCTTAAAATTGTTTTAGTCAAGAAAAATCTGACAACGAAGATTTACTTTAGTAAGTTTATACATTCAGGAATATCATAATAAGTAGCACACTTACACAAATAAGTTTTATTTGGTATTAATACTATAATTAGTATATCATGCTTATATGAACTGGTACTAATAATGGTTAAGAGAATTGCTTGGGTTCACTTTGCATCCTCTGCTAGAAGTCTTACGTGACCTGAACTCTGGTAAGATGCCATCTTTTGCTTTTAAATGCCTATTAATAAATCTCAATGTCTGCACATGCTTTGCTGAAAGTACCATTTTGTTAATTCCAGAGTTGACTGCATAGGGAGGTAATATGCAACCCTTCTAACCCAAGTATGTTATTAATATATTTGGGTATTCTTTTTTATCTTTTGTCTGCTTTATTAGCATTTTTTATTTTTTATTTTTTTTAAATACTTAATTTTATTCATTCAAATGCACACCAATGAATATAATAAGATTCATGTTAAAGACTGTATATTTTATTAGGTGATTAAAAAGTTGATAAACAGATCTTTAATCTCTTGTGTTTCATTGAATGAGCTAAGTAAGTAACACTTGTGAGGGAAATAGGCAACTTTTCAGATTTAACCATAGCAAACTTAGTTTGGGCTGCTATTACAAAGTAGCATAGTCTGGGTGTCTCATAAACAACAGAAATGTATTTCTTACAGTTTTGGAGACTGAAAGTCTGAGATTAGGGTGTCAACATGGTTGCCTACTAGTGAGGACCCTCTTCTGGGTTGCAGACCGCTGATTTCTCATTGCTTCCTCACAGGGCAGGATGACAGTGAGAGAGCTCTTCAGAATCCCTTTTACAAGGGCACTAATCCCACTCATGATCTTATTACCTCTCAAAGGATCAACATCAAAATACTATCATATTGGGGGTTAGAATTTTAACATATAAATGTCAGGGGAGACACAGACATTCAGTCCTTAACAGATTATACTGTTAATTAGCATTTTTTATTGGCTTTGATGAAGGAAGAGCTTCTTAAGCCTTTTAGAGGAAAAGTCATTTTCAGGTTGAAGAGAAGTTGAAATAGAATTACACATTTTTGAAGCATAGATGACTGAGTCATGCAAGATGACACTAACATCGCAAGAAGGAGAAAGTCATAATATTCATGCTGAGGCATCTTACAGTCAAAGGGTCAAGAGAGAAGTAAAACCAAAAATGAAGCCAAATTATGTATATACCTATCTCCAAAAAAAGTGACTTAACTTATTGAATGTGTTCATATAATTGTCTTCTAAAATTAAGATTAATAGGCAAAGACTACATGAAGATTCAACTGTAATGATTCTAAGAATCGATTTTGAAAACAGCAAAATATCAAAATACAGCAATTCTTAAAAGATCTAAAATTGACACTCTAACATCACAATTAAAAGAACTAGAGAGGCAAGAGCAAACACATTCAAAAGCTAGCAGAAGGCAAGAAATAACTAAGATCAGAGCCGAACTGAAGGAGATAGAGACACAAAAAACCCTCCAAAAAATCAATGAATCCAGGAGTTGGTTTTTTGAAAAGATCAACAAAATTGACAGACCGCTAGCAAGGCTAATAAAGAAGAAAAGAGAGAGGAATCAAAT
>NW_016829348.1:329222-342515 GCF_001698545.2 Rhinopithecus bieti | reverse complement strand
TATATTTTATTAGGTGATTAAAAGTTGATAAACAGATCTTTAATCTCTTGTGTTTCATTGAATGAGCTAAGTAAGTAACACTTGTGAGGGAAATAGGCAACTTTTCAGATTTAACCATAGCAAACTCTTAGTTTGGGCTGCTATTACAAAGTAGCATAGTCTGGGTGTCTCATAAACAACAGAAATGTATTTCTTACAGTTTTGGAGACTGAAAGTCTGAGATTAGGGTGTCAACATGGTTGCCTACTAGTGAGGACCCTCTTCTGGGTTGCAGACCGCTGATTTCTCATTGCTTCCTCATAGGGCAGGATGACAGTGAGAGAGTTCTTCAGAATCCCTTATACAAGGGCACTAATCCCACTCATGATCTTATTACCTCTCAAAGGATCAACATCAAAATACTATCATATTGGGGTTAGAATTTTAACATATAAATGTCAGGGGAGACACAGACATTCAGTCCTTAACAGATTATACTGTTAATTAGCATTTTTTATTGGCTTTGATGAAGGAAGAGCTTCTTAAGCCTTTTAGAGGAAAAGTCATTTTCAGGTTGAAGAGAAGTTGAAATAGAATTACACATTTTGAAGCATAGATGACTGAGTCATGCAAGATGACACTAACATCGCAAGAAGGAGAAAGTCATAATATTCATGCTGAGGCATCTTACAGTCAAAGGGTCAAGAGAGAAGTAAAACCAAAATGAAGCCAAATTATGTATATACCTATCTCCAAAAAAAGTGACTTAACTTATTGAATGTGTTCATATAATTGTCTTCTAAAATTAAGATTAATAGGCAAAGACTACATGAAGATTCAACTGTAATGATTCTAAGAATCGATTTTGAAAACAGCAAAATATCAAAATACAGCAATTCTTAAAGAATTTAAAATATTCTTATTTTAAAATGTTACATACCTCTATATTTTGTATATCTGATTTGGAATCAACACACAAGTGACTTACAAAGTTATGTCGTTGTATTTTAAAAATTATCAATAATTCTCAAACTTCCTTGCTCTTTTTATTTGTGCACAAATAAACCAAGTTTCTTAGAAATAGATACTTCCTCTTACTCTAGTCTCTCTCACATAACCTTGGTGAAGGTTATGAAGTAACTGGATGAAGTAGCTGGATGATTTGGAACACAAGGCTCAATGCCTCACCCCATTTCTCATGATTAAGTGCTTTTTCAATGTGTTCACTCAAGTACATGCATACTTTCCTCATTGTTATTATCATGCAATGATGAAAATATTTACTGGCCCATCTCTCCCATTAAGTGTGGAACAATAAGAAAACACAGGCTGCACATTTTAACTCCTTATGATCAGTGCTCAATACAATTCCTTTTACAAAATCTACACTTACTGTTACTGAATAGATAAAATGTTACAACATAACCTGACAGAATACTTTTGAGAGCAGGAAAAGTATTTCAATCATATTGTAAGACTGATCTTATTCAGTTACATTAAGTGTTGCAGACAACAGAACTAAGCAATTTATTCCAAGTCCTACATGTACTGATAACGTTAAAGGGCCACACAGAAGAAAAACTTTCCATGAATTTCTGGCTTCGACATAAGTGAAGGTTACAGTTAAGACTGAATATCTAGTTTAATTCTCTCCACCGTATTAAAAGACTTTCCAAACCTGTTTAGTTTTTTACTGAGCCTGCCTATTTTCTTACATTAATAAAAACCCAAGTTTTCCTTGTTTTGTTTTGTTGTTTTTCTCTATAGTTGTTGCTGTTATTTTATTTGTTGCTGCTGAGTCCATACTTGGAGGTTTTTTGGTGAGGATACCATCTTCTCAGCAGAAAAATGGGGATACATAATTAAACTATTAGGAAACCGTCTAGTATTTTTATCCTTTGCTTTAGAGAAGTTTCAGCTTCTCCACAATCCAAGTTGATCTGTTATTTTCTATGACGGTGTTTATTTAAGGACAGTAACACAATAAGCTGCAGTGTGAAATAGCACGTTAACAATTAGCACTGGGTTCAGTTTTCACACAGCCAATGATGCAGTTTTAAGAGTTCCCCAAAGCATTTTAAAGCCTGAGAAAAAAAATTGTATCATCACAAAGCCACAGCTTAAAGCTTATGAGCATTTTACCCTACTAAGAAAAGCTTTAAAGAACACACAGAGGAAAGGGTAGCCCAAAAATAGGTGGGTCTGTAATTACTAGGAGCATTCTAATGCTTCAGCATACAAAATAAGATCATTCATTTACCTATGGATATTTAATGATAAAACTTTTTTTAATAGGTAACCACTAGTTGTCAGTTTTCTAACCTTATCATGCCCTAGAATTTTGACTCTAAAACTTTGTTTATGAGGCATGCAAATATAACTATTTGGTCAATTTGAACTTATTTTTACCTTTCAAGCAAAATCTGGTTTAAAACAGTATTTCTGTTTCAAATAAATGGTTTTTGCCTTACTAAAAGATTGGGTCCAAATTCAACTGTTCTGGTAGAACATTTTTACTAGTATTGCCGTGGGTTAGCTCATATCTTCTCATTTGGACTATTGTAATACCCACCTGGTCTCCTTCCTTAAATTTGCTCTAAATATTCTAAATGAAGCATCTCTTAATAAAATACAACTCTGATCATCTTAAAAGATATTGTAGTATAGATTTTAAGATTGGGAGTTCAGACCTTGGTGTCTCCACATATTACCAAAGTGTTTAAAACATCTATGACTAAATTTCCCTCCTTGTGAATTGCAAATAATAATAATATAGACTACCCCATAGGACTGTTAAGGGGATTAAGAGTTAATTCATTTAAGACACTTATATCAGGGGCTGGCAATTTTTAAGGACCCCCAAAAATGTTAGTTATCAGTGTTAATACCCTGTTTTAAAATACGCAATTGTTCCCCACTGTCTACAGAAGTAAATCAAGAATCCCTGTGTGGAACTGGCACAAATTGGCCTTAACCTACTTTTAAAATGTATCTCAATGTATAGACTGTACCCTTTCTATTACAATACCAGACCATATTGAGATATATTTCAGTATATTGACATATAATTCCATATACTTATATTGAGATATATTTTGAATAACATAAAATCAACTCTTTTAAAGTACACAATTTTGCTATTTGTAGTATAGTCACAAATTTGTGTAACAATCACCACCATCTAAAAATGTTCTTTTAGAACATGTTTTATCATTCTGTAAAGAATCTTCACATCTATTAGCAGTCACTCGATTCCAAATTCTCTGCTTACCTCAGCCCCAGCTGCCACACACAAATACACACACACACAAACACACACACACACATGCACACACAGCCCGTGGCACTCATTAATATGCCTTCCAGATTTGCCTGTTCGGGACATTTCATTTAAATGACATCATGTAATATGTTGCCTCCTTGGCCTGACATCTTTCCCTTGGAATAATGTTTTTAAGGTTCATCCATGTTGTAGCAAGTTTGAGTAGTACATGCTTTTTTATGGCCAACCAATATTTTATATATTCACCTACTGAACATTTGCATTGTTTCCAGTTTTAACTACTATGAATAATATTGCTATAAATTCTCATGCATGAGTTTTTGCATAGGTATTTGTATGCATATTTTTTTTGAGTATATGCCTAGGAAGGGGTCATATGGTTATTCCACGTTTAAGATTTTGAAAAAAATCCCATTGTTTTCAAAAGTAGCTACATCGTTTTACAATCCTGCTAGCAAGGTATGAAGCTTCAAGTTCTTCCACATCCTCACCAGCACTTGTTGTTATCTGTCTTTTTTGTTTTAACCATCCCAGTGGGTACAAAGTGGCATTTTATTATATTTTTTAACTCACTCTGTACTGTAAAACCTCTGGCCATTAACTCCTACTCTTCTTTGTTATAAAGTTCCAGTCCCCTTTCTCCTACCTGATTTGTGGCAAAACTTCCATTCCTCCTTGAAGGTGTACAGTTGGCCCCTGAAAAACATGGGTTTCAACCACGTGGATCCAATTTTATGTGAATTTTCTTCCACCTCTGCCACCCCTGAGATGACAAGAGCAACTCTTGCTCTTTGATCTCCTCCTCACCCAACTTGACATGGAGATAAAAATGAAAACCTTTATAATAATCCACTTCCACTTAATGAATAGTAAATATATTTTCCCTTCTTTTTTTTTTTTTTTTTTTTTTTTTTTTTTTTTTTTTTGAGACGGAGTCTCTCTCTGTCGCCCAGGCTGGAGTGCAGTGGCCGGTTCTCAGCTCACTGCAAGCTCCGCCTCCCGGGTTGATGCCATTCTCCTGCCTCAGCCTCCCAAGTAGTTGGAACTACATTAGCTGGGACTACAGGCGCCCGCCACCTCACCCGGCTAGTTTTTTGTATTTTTTTTAGTAGAGACGGGGTTTCACCATGTTAGCCAGGATGGTCTTGATCTCCTGACCTTGTGATCCTCCCGTCTTGGCCTCCCAAAGTGCTGGGATTACAGGCTTGAGCCACCGCGCCCAGCCTTTGTTTTTTGAATAACATTTTCTTTTCTCTAGCTTACTGTATTGTAAATATATCGCATATAACGCAAATAACATACAGCATGTGTTAATTGACAGTTGAAGTTATAAGTAAGCCTTCCAGTGAACAATAAGCTATTAGTAGTTAAGTTTTTAAGCAGTCAAGAATTGTATGCAGATTTTAACTGTGTTGGGGGTTTGCTGCCCCTAATCCCTGCATTGTTCAAGGGTCAACTGTAGTTATTAATTTTACTATTCATTTTTTTTTTTTAATGGACTCTTGCTGTAGCCCAGGCTGGAGTGCAGTGGTGCAATCTCGCTCACTGCAAACTCTGCCTCCCAGGTTCACGCCATTCTCCTCCCTCAGCCTCCCGAGTAGCTGAGACTACAGGCACCTGCCACCACACAGCTATTTTTTTTTTTTTTGTATTTTTAGTAAAGACAGGGATTCACCATGTTAGCATGGATGGTCTCAATCACCTGACCTTGTGATCCACCCGCCTCGGCCTCCCAAAGTGCTGGGATTACATGCGTGAGCCACCATGCCCGGCCAATAATTGTGCTATTCTAAGACACAATCTATCACTAACAAAATAAATCTCCATCTTCCACCTACTCCTATAGAACACTGATTAATTTTTGTCACCGCACATGAAATGTTGTGCTTTATGACAAAAGCAAGTATTTTATTTTTATCTATTTCTTTAACTGACTCCAAAATTCTTAATAAAAATGATGATTGTCTAACATAGTATTTTCAACATAGAAGATACTCACTGTTTTCCAGATTTACATTTGACAAGGCATTCATTTTGTTAGATAAACTAACAATCTGGTCACGCACGGTGGCTCACACCTGTAATCCTAGCACTTTGGGAGGCCAAGGTGGGTGGATCACTTGAGGTCAGGAGTTTGAGACCAGTCCGGCTAACATGGTGAAACCCCATCTCTACTATTAGTAAATACAAAAAATAGCCTGATGTGGTGGCACCTGCCTGTAGTCTCAACTATTCAGAGGGCTGAGGCAGGAGAATCGCTTGAACCCAGTAGGCAGAGATTACAGTGAGCCAAGATTGTATCACTATACTCCAGCCTGGGCAACAGAGCAAGACCCCCTCAAAAAAAAAAAAAAAAAAAAAAAAAAGAAGAAGAAGAAAGAAAAGAAAAGAAAAAGAAATTAGCATCCTTTTCTCCAAGGCACTCCACATGTTTTCCAATAAAATACTAAGAGTTTTACAATAAACCTGCTTCTTGGATTACCTAAAGATAAGATGAATTCACATTTCACAATGTTTATTAATAATGTGTTTATCTGTCAAATTTCCTCATTTTATTCCAATTTTCTTGAGGAAGGATGTCCAAATGCCTAGAAAAATTCCAGAGCTTAGAAAGGGTGGGGACTTTTGTTTATCTGTACAGTTACAATGAAATAATGATTATTATAGTTAACAATTTCTCTGTAGGCAAAGGACAATAATGCAAAGGCTAAAATACTATTGATTTTCCTGACTCTCCCAAATTCCGCTATGAGTCAAAATAATGTGTCTTTTAGAATCATGTTAGGCTACTTGTGAATACTCTGGAACCATTAATGGAGCTAACATCCAGACATACTCATATAAAATACAGAGATGTGGGCTTTGATTCAAGTTTCTTAAGTAGAAAGAGAAAATAATCAATTATTCATTTTTTGACATTGGTTACAGCTTTTACTTTGCACTATATATTATTGGACTTGCAGGTATATAACCATTAGAACCTTGGTCTTCAGATAGGACACTCTTGTTCTATATCAAATATTCTTTAAGAAATATACTACAGAAAATTTTCTAATCATTATTTTCTTCCCTTTCAACAATAATAGCTATTATTATATATTAATTCATCTTATACTCTGGACCAGATATTGTATCAACTCCATTATATAAATTACCTTATTTGATATTCATAAAACCTCAAAGAGGTAGCACAATTTCTCTCATTTTAAACATGTGCAACTGGGGCAGATTAGAGAAGTTATTTGCCCAAGATTTTACAACTAGTTAGTGGAGTGAAGCAAGAATTTGAACACACACTCTCTGGTTCTCTTGAAAGCCCTATGTCGCCCTTGAATTAATTCCCAGTGTCATGGATACAGCAAAGTGTCCAGAATAGAAAATAAAAGCAGTGACTTTTAGCATTTGGGATAGTTCAGGACTTTATCATTAAAGCAAAATTGTTCCATTTTCTTCTACACAGCTGTCCACTCATCTCCGTAAACTCAGATCTCTCATTTTATTTTAAATATATGATAATTAAATTAAGTTTTAGTGCTTTACAGCATTAACTGTAGCAATTGGTTACTCATGGATTATCTAAAAACCATAGCTAAGAATTACTTGAAATTTTACAAAACTAATTATGATACATGACATACAATAAATACAGAAACTTTGAAGAATGTGAAGGACATCTACATCTGTATCAGACAGAGAAACAGAACTATCTACTGGGTGCTATAGCTCGAAAAAGCGGATCACACTTTCACTAAATATAATCAGTCCCACATTATAGCCATCTATCTTCAGTCCTCATTATGATAAACTCCCTTGACTTATTGTGACTCCATAAACTGCTAAATATATAACCATTCTTGTAAACATTTTTTACTAGAAAAGCTAGCGAGTTTGGCAAGGTTTAAAAAAATGTGTTGGCATTTACGTATAAAAGTTTTCTTCAAAGAATGCTGCATTAAAGCGTGTTATGGAGAGGAGGGTAAATTTTTACTTTTATTCCCAGTATTTGTTGCTTGCTTCTTGGAACAGTAATGATGTCACTACCAATAAGAACCACAGAATCCATGGGGATGTGAGGAATGAGCAATATTTTTTTTCTCTACACACTACTCCCTGTATCCATATTTTTTAGCAGAATCTTGAAAGAAATCACTGGCATTTAATATCTCATAAATTTGGTTTGAACCTACAGATGCCTACTATAAAATGATAGCATTGTTTTAGACTTTTAAAGAAAATGTACTGTAAATTGTCTAGAGTCTTAGCAAATGAATAAGTTTGGGTAAACCACACTACTTTCAAAAATAGAGCAATACAAACATCAGCAATAAAGACAGTTAGCAATTTGATCTCTGCATATTTTCACAGTAATCATTCACCTACTGAGACCATCCCCTTCCACATTCCAACTGCGCCTTCTGTTTCCTTACCAAAATAGTTTCTCCTGGTTTATTTGGATTGATTTTCTTGATTTAAGTTATTCTCTAATATTAATGCCACTTCTCTAAATATTAAACAAAAGAAATGCCTGCAAATATCAAAAAGTGGAACATACACTAACAGTTCAGAGTTCCAGATATTTTTGGAATGTAGAATAGACACATCAACACATGCATTCATTCATTCAACCAATCAATATTTATTGAGAGTCTGCTATATGTCAGATATGTATTAGATACTGAAATTTCTCTCAGAAAAAGACATAATTCTTGGTAATTTACAAAATGTTGAAAATTATGTGTTTCCACCCCACAACCCCTTTGTTAGTTTGTTAGCTAGTTAGCCCCTTTGTTGTCCAACAATTGTTTTCATTTTTTAGTACAAGTCTTTCCTAAGACTCATGTTTTTATGATCTAGTACAAGCAGGATATACAATCATAGGGAGGAATGATGTAGCAATAAATTTAACTTCTTAATTGTCTTAGCAATCAAATCACCAAGTTATTTTTTAAATCGAGATTACAGATAATTTTAGCACATTGTAATTATTTTTTAAACTAATTACTTAAAAATAATATAAAAACTTTATTGCATAAGACCTAGTTATTTTCAACTCTTGAAGATCATATTGGCTGCATTTGTGGCATCATGACAGATGGTATTTTCTTTTAAAGAGTTTTCTTTTAATATGAAAATATGTGCTAAATGTGGATAACCTGCTTATTCTCCTTGAAATAACAGTTTTATAAGCTTTCTGTCGAAAGTTTAATTAGCTCTTCCGCACTTTGTCCCTTTTTCAAAATTGCAGTTATTTCCATTTTTATTTGGGTTAAGAAAAAGGTTGAGATGTATGTTTAAAACATTAGCTAGTCACCAAAGAGTAGAACTGCCTTCTATGTTCTGCCAAGGAGAGTAAATTACTTGGAAGTATGTCAACACTGGAAAACTGTCAATAACTTTTTTGGCTGCTGTTGTTCAAAACATTTTATTAGTGTTTGATCAGTGTTTTAAAACAGATCAAAATACACTTGGAATTTATAGACTTGGGAAATTCTATGGTAAGCCAAAATTGTTTCATTTCTCATTATATTGTTTCTATTCAAAAGTATGAATCCATATTTGAGCCCTGGCATTTGATATGAGGCATGTTCTACCTGAATCCTATTCAGATAACTTTAATAATTAAAGTACCAGTGAAGCATCAATAATAGTGAGAAAAAAAAAATGCAACAAAGATTTAGGGGGCCTTGATCCAACCATCACAGTATTCAGATTCCCTAGGTATCAGTTCTGAGAAGTAAGGAGAGTAACAATTCCTGAAGTATATATTTCAAAGGATAGTTGTTGACATAAAATAAAATCAAAGGCTAAATAAACTTTTATGAATTAGAAACATTCCATAAACGTGGGTTCTTTTGTGTTATAAACACCTAGTGCCAATAAAAATGTATCAAAGATAATTATACAATTTTATTAAAACCCATGAAAATGTATTAAGTGTTAGGAACAGGATAGAAATGTATACATGTAGTGCACATTCAACTGTATAAAAATGTGCTTAGAAATTACAAAAGGAAAAAGTAAAATATTAACTATAATTCTCTCTGGATGTGGTTACTATGGATAAATATTTTCTTTATAAATTTTATTCATTTTTTTTCAAATTTTCAGTTTAGAGCATATGCTAGTTTTATAAAAGAAATGTAAATGTAAAACTTGAGAATTATCTTTTTTCAGTTATATTTCACTTATTTGACTAACAGTGAATATTGAATTTAAACTTTATCTTACATTTCTGGTAACTACCTGAAAAATCAAGATTGAATTATTCATATCAAAGCTTTCATGATTCTTGCCCTGGATCTCTCTTTTAAGCATCTTATCTGCATTTTCCATCCACTAAGAAATAAAGAGGATGATATTTGATATCTTACATTGTTTTTAAAGTATAGCTTTTAAAATTGTTTCTTTTCCTTCCCTTTCCTATAATATACAAAATTTCCATTATATCTTCTATTTGATTTTCCATGTGATTAGCCTTTCTTGATCTGATTTTTTCTCGCAAAGGGTGCCATGTTTCTTTAGCTCTTTCTGTACCATTTTTTCTGAATGTTAGCCAGGAAGAGTAGTGATGTCTTACATGCTCCTGCAATCCAGAGATGAGACAGGCTCACAGTGTTTTACTCCTTGCAGCTCTTGGAAAATGATAAATTGACTTTCATAGTGAAACCCAATGGGAAAACATACATTGAAAACACAGTTTTGAATATGAGGCCCTCTTGAAAAGTAGGCATAACAAGTGTGAAGTTGTTTTAAATAGTTCTGTGATACTAGTAAGGTGAAAATTGAATCAGTCTCCCTTCGCATATTAGTTCCACCTTATAATGTCAAACACTAAATATGTTGTTGAAATTAAAGCTTGATACTTCATCATTTAGGTCTCCTCTTTTAACCTTATGTGAGGAGTTCAAGAATTCAGAAGCAAAATTAGGGTGGGAAAGGGAATTTTTGATGGTAATAAAGATAATTTTACCCTAATATATATCAGCAAAATATTTTGAAACAATTTAAAATTGAAATGTAGATCATGTATGCCTTTTATTAGTACTCTTTCTCCCTCCCATGTAAGTTCCACAAAGCAGTAGATTAATTATTTCAGTGGTACCTGTGTTATTCACACTAAGGTAAATTGGACTCAAAAGACAAGTCCTTCAATAATCTCATTCAAAGGTTATGAAATACACTAAGTAATGAATAAATAAAGCACTTTGAAGACCATCTAAAGTAAAACATATAATTGTCTACCATTAGTGTAACATATAAGAGTTTTACTTTCATTTTTTAAACAGCTGACTTCAAGCCAATTTCTCACTTTGTTTCATTTTTCTTTTCTTCCTCTGGCTTGCATTCAGAGCTCCCATTGACTTCCAGAAGGATATGTACATCTGGCTCAGCCTTAATAGTAGAAAACAAGATACTAAGCGGACCTTTACTGATGCTGAGTACCTCTAAGAGAACAATGCTGCACCCACATATTGGCTACTGCACAATTTATTTCTTATCATGAACTTTAAACAGTTTCAACAACACTATGTGTAACATTGTTATAAGGTGAATTCATAGAATATAAATAAGTTCGCCTACTTTTTCATGGAACTTTTTCATTTTCTAAGATATTTCATAGGTATTACTTTGTGTAATCTTTACATTAGTCTGTGAAATTCATAGGATAGATCCAAGCTTCTCCACTGCACAAAGGAGAAAACACGGCACAGAATTATTCACCGTTTTATAATAACTCCTAGCTGTAGCCATTTTTCCATCAGCAATCTCTGTATTTCAGATTCCTGGAAGGTTGTGGCATTATTGAAGGGAGTTTTACAGATCAGTATAGTGCACCATTTCCTGTAGAATAGAAGTATTTCTTACACATATATGAAGTATAATTTTAAGCTATGTTTACATGCTGTGGAGGCCAAAGCAACTCAATCTCGGATGTTAATACACTATGTTGACTTCTGATGAACACCAGTCTGGAAAGGTCTCTACGATTTCCAGTCTTTCTGTTGTTTCCAATGTAAGAGCAAGTACTTACTGTAAATCCTGCCTTGTTTCAAAAGACCTTGATATTGTATTACTTTTGGTGTCCTTCATATCCTTTCTGCATCACACTTCACTATGGTATATAAGTCCTGGGTCTAGGTTATAATGGTATAGGGATCCACATCTTGCCATTGTCTGGGACACAGACATGGCTTCTCCTTTTCAGTTGCTACTAAGTGTTTCTTTCTAAGAAACTGGATTTGTCAGCCTCTTTCTTCATCCTATCAGCTTCCTTGGACTTTTAGGGATGGGTTTAGACTTGTTTACCTCAAGACAGGGGGCCATATAGAAATACTATATATGCCAGCAATACAGTATTTCTATAGTCATAACATTTTGTCATTTTATAAAGTCTCATTTCATGGATGTGAAACAACAATTGCTCTTACATATTAAGTCATGAAAGTTACTTTAAGATATTAAAGAGGAGTCTTAGGTGTAAAGAATTTGAAAAGCTTTGAATTAGCTTATTCTGATAGTAAAGTTACACTATGGATTAGGACATTATCAAGCCAAAAAAAATTTGCCTCTAAGAGACTGTATTAGTTCGTTTTCATGCTGCTGTTAAAGACGTACCTAAGACTGGGAAGAAAAAGAAGTTTAATTTGGACTCAGTTCCACATGGCTGGGGAGGTCTCAGAATCATGGCAGGAGGCAAAAGTCACTTCCTATATCACGGCAGCAAGAGAAAATGAGAAAGAAGCAAGAGCAGAAACCCCTGACAAATCCATCAGATCTCCTGTGACTTAGTATCACAAGAATAACACAGGAAAGACCAGCCCCCATGATTCAATTACCTCCCCCAGGGACTCTCTCACAACACGTGGGGATTATGGGAGCTATAGTTTATGCTGAGATTTGAATGGGGATACAGCCAAACCATATCATTCCACCTCTGGCCCCTCCAAATCTTATGTCCTCACCTTTCAAAACCAAGCATGCCTTCCCAACAGGCCCCCAAAGCCTTAACTCATTTCACCATTAACCCAAATGTCTACAGTCCAAAATTTCATCTGAGACAATGCAAGTCCCTTCCTCCTAGGAACCTGCAAAATCAAAAGCAAGCTAGTTACTTTGGAGATACAATGGAGGTACAGGTATTGGATAAGTAGAGCTATTCCAAATGGGAGAAGTTGGCCAAAACAAGTGGTTACAGGGCCCATGCAAGTCTGAAATCCATCTGGGCAGTCAAATTTTAAAGCTCCAAAATGATCTCCTTTGACTCCATATCTCACATCCAGGCCACGCTGATGCCAGAGGTGGGATCCCATGGTTTGGGCAGCTCTGCCCCTGTGACTTTGGAGGGTACAGCCTCCTCCTGGCTGCTTTCATGGGCTGGTGTTGAGTTTATGCCGCTTTTCCAGGCGCATGGTGCAAGCTGTTGGTGGATCTAATATTTTGAGATCTGGAGGTTGATGACCCTCTTCTCACAGCTCCACTAGGCAGTGCCCCAGTAGGGACTCTATGTGGGGGTTGTGACCCCACATTTCTCTTCCTAACTGCCCTAGCAGAGGTTCCCCATGAGCCCAGCCCCTAAAGCAAACATTTGCTTGAGCATCCAGGTGTTTCCATACATCTTCAGAAATCTAGGTGGAGGTTCCCAAACTCAGTTCTTGACTTCTGTGCACCCACAGGCTCAACACCACATGGACGCTGCCAAGGCTTGGGACCTCCACTCTCGGAAGCCATGGCCCAAGCTCTATGTTGGCCCCTTTCAGCCAGAACTGGAGCAACTGGGACACAGGGCACCAAGTCACTAGGCTGCACACAGCATGGGAACCCTGGGCCTTGCCCATGAAACTGCTTTTTCCTCTTGGGCCTCCAGGCCTGTGATGGGAGAGGCTAATGTGAAGGTCTCTGACATGGCCTGGAGACATTTCCCCATGGTCTTGGGGATTAACATTAGGCTTCTTGCTACTTATGAAAATTTCTGCAGCCAGCTTGAGTTTCTCCTAAAAAAAAAAAAAAAAAAAAAAAAAAAAAAAAAAAAA
>NW_016829348.1:317023-328427 GCF_001698545.2 Rhinopithecus bieti | reverse complement strand
TCACAGCAGCAAGAGAAAATGAGAAAGAAACAACAGCGGAACCCCCCTGATAAACTCATCAGATCTCATGAGACTTATTCACTATCACAAGAATAGCATGGAAAAGACCAGCCCCCATGGTTCAACGACCTCCCCCTGGGTCCCTCCCACAACATGTGGGAATTCTGGGAGACACAATTCAAGTTGAGATTTGAATGAGGACACAGCCAGACCATATCAGAATCATATATATATGTATATAAAATATTATATACATATATAATATTTTACATATATATAATACATATATATAACATATAATTACATACATATATATAGCCAGATATATTCTAACTATTGAAGCAGTTAAGAGAAGTCAAGAGAACCTCTACCTTAAAATACAGTTTTATTGATTTCCTTTTTTTTTTTTTCTTTTTGAGACAGAGTCTCGCTCTGTCGCCCAGTCTGGAGTGCAGTGGCTCAATCTCGGCTCACTGCAAGCTCTGCCTCCCGGGTTCACGCCATTCTCCTGCCTCAGCCTCCTGAGGAGTTGGGACTACAGGCATCCACCACCGCACCCGGCTAATTTTTTGTATTTTTAGTAGAGACGGGGTTTCACAGTGGTATCGATATTCTAACCTTCTGATCCGCCCGTCGCAGCCTCCCAAAGTGCTGGGATTACAGGCTAGAGCCACCCTGCCCGGCCGATTTCCATTTTTTCAATAAGAGGTATACTATGCAACATATCGCTTTCAGTTGAGACATACCCCAGGGGTAAAGAGCCCCATATTCTTAACCTTACGTAATTAAACAAACTTAACCTTAGGAAATTAATCCAAACAGAAGTAACAGGTCTTACATTTCAGTGTAGTATTGTAGAGATTGACCAATAAACTTTTGAAAGATGCCATTCTAGGAGACATTTTGCACTGTCTCAAAGACCATGAGAAGAAGGGGACTGTCTCATTGTAACAGCAGCATCTTCAATAGCTATGTCACTATGATAGTAACACAACAAGCCATTGCCATGTGTGAGGAAAGGAATCATACATGAAATAATACACGTTTGAATTCTCTAATTTATTAATAAAATATTGGGTCCCATAAAGCTACTCTAATTTTCACATCTATTGTTAATAGTATACACTATTGTCTTAGAATTATGGGGTGGAAAGATGACATATTAAATGGTGGCAGAGGACAGAATATGAATAAAAAAGTTTTAAAGAGTAAATAACAAATGTGGTATGAAAAGAAGGTTAAATCAAAGTGCACACAAAAGAGGGACACTTATGAATGAAAGGCAACAATTAAAAGGAAAGAAGATATTGATTATATTATTTGACAGATATATTGTCATATACACATATAGTTATATATAATATATAGTTATATATAGCACAGTCATAAATAATATATAGTTATATATAATATATTGTTATACATTATATAGTTATATATGTAGTTATAAATCGATGTGTATATATGTGTTTTTATGTATAATATAAAGTTACATATACACACATATACATTTATGCATGCATACATATACATTTATGTATACAGGTAATATATAATCAATACAAAAACAGATATATACACACATATTAATAGCTATATGTAATATGTAATATATAAATATATGTCATATATATGTGCTATTTATACATATATGTATATAATGTACATATATGTATATATGTACTGTATACATGTCATGTATGCATGTATGTCTATACAATATACATATGTATGCATATATAATGTATGTATATTATATACATACATGTATGTGTAACATATATGTATATAGTACATATATGTATATACATAATATAATAGACATACATACATATACATAATATAATATACATGCATACATATATATGTAATATATATACATACATGTATATGTAATATAAAGACATACTGGAGACTGGGTAGAAAAAGAGGTATATGTATATGTATACATATACATGTATCAGAGGATATATCATGTTCTTCAGAGGGAAATAACACCACTCTGCTTTCAATTTTGATACAAGTGTGTCCTCTGGTCCTAGTAACTTCTCAGCATTAAACATGGCTCTGACTCTATCAATCCCGGGAAAAAGACAATGTAATACTTCAGTTCATATTCCATGCTGCTGACAAATATTTCTCAACAAGTATTCTTACAATATTACCAATTATTTTTCCTCTTTTTCTTCAAGACTTGACAGAAATAATACAATAAGCTATCAGTGTTTTGATAAGAATCTTTATCAGATGCATGAGATTTAGATAAAATATGTTTTCACATTTAAGGTATCACAAAAAAGCCCATTTTCTTCTGTTTGGATGACATTTAATGTCATTTTCCCAAGGTAAAATTTAATTTCATAGAAATATAATAGATCTTTTAAGTCTGAAAGCTGCAGCCTAACATTCAATCAGTGCTGAAAAGATAAAGGTGACTTTTACAGTGCTATATTAAAAACAGTATAATTATCATTACAACACATCTATAACAAGATATATTTAGGCACTACAGCTGTATAATGAGGTCATAATGACTAATAATAACCATCACCATAGTTCATATATAATTTCAAACTACACTCATACATCAGATCACATTGTGGCATTTTTATTAAAAAGGAAGTACCAAAATAATTTAGAAATTATAAGGTGGATTTGAAGAAATAAAGGGACATGAATTACTTTATTGTATAAATACATACAGAGAAATACATTGAATTGTGTATGTACATAGATATATGTATATATGTCATGGTATACAAACACACACACACACACACACACACACACACACACACACCTTACTGCTTCTATTCCTTTACAAAAGCCTGCTGAATACACTGGGTAAAAGGTATACAAGAATTCCCTGTAGTATCTTTTAACTTTTCTTTAAATCTAAAATTTTTCTGAAAAAAAAAATGCAACAAATAAACTTAAAAATTGGACAATCATATAATCATAAGTTTCACTTGACTTAACAATTCTGATCATTCCCAATTGTCAAGGATTGGAAAAATAAGAACACCTATTTGTTGTAAGTGAATCTTTAAAACGACATTAATCACTTTAGAGTAATATAGCCATTATGAGTATCTTTGACTTCATGTAGCAAGATTCTAATAAAAAGGAATTTATAATTTATGGGTTTATTTAAGACCTATATGGTAAACATTAAAATATGTCACGTGGATCTTCAGCTACAGAGAACATAATTTCCTCAACTGCTGTATTCACCAATTTGTTCTATAGATATGCTGCCCAGGAAAAGAAACGAAAGACAGATTATTCCTGGATTATGTGAGATGAGGCTCCTCTGGTGAATTAATTTGCTCAAAAATTTTACATCAGCCCTTCACCAAACGTTTTTAGATCTGCATTGAACTCTACAACTCCCTTTCATCCAACTTAAATAAATTTTTTTCTCCATCCTAAAACACTAGACCTGCATTGTGATCTGCTATCTCTCTCTGCTCTCTCCCCAATTTCCCTCACAGGTGCTTACTCTAAAATTTATCTCTTATGTTTTGGCAAATCCCACCTTGGAGCCTCCTTCTCATTGGACTCAATAATGCAGCCTTATCGCAATAATCACTCAGTGGCAACAGGCACTTCTAGCATCCAGACTGTGGTTTCTAAATGCCATATTTCATTAAAAAAAAAAAAAAAAAAAAAAAAAAAAAAAGCTCAGTGGGGGCAAAAAAAAAAAGCTGATTTCAGGTATGCAGCACTGAAAATACAAAAATACAAAATAAAAAAAATGAAACATCTTTTCAGAAAGCAAGAATATATATCGAACACTAAAGAGAACATTTCAAAAAGAAAGAGTTATGAACTTGGAGAAGCTTTCATTGACCAATCTACAATCCGAGACAAGTTGATTACCAAAAAAAAAAAAAAAAAGGCAATAATAGGATGTAATACATTGACTAATAAAATAGCTTATAAGCCTATAGTGATAATCAAACACACAAACAAACATAAAACTGAAGCAAAAGTTCTGTTTTACTAAAGAATGTCAATTAGTAAATGAAGCCAAATTGATCGCATTAGAAAATGACTATTTTTAGTCATAAATAGAATAAAACAATGATACAGGCTAGTCTTCTTAACGGATGCTAAAAATATTTGGTGAAAAATAATTGAGTAGGAAATCAACTTCTTGATTAACAGCACAAAGAATACCTACAGGGCCACGCCCCAGTGAAACCAGTAGAAATTCATTTTTAAAAACCCAATGATTTAAAGCCTATGGGAATGATCATAAGGGCATACAGCAAATAAACGTCTATTCAAGAAAATACACCAAAAATGTAGTAATAAAAGTGAGAGTGTGTGGTATTTGAAGGAAGACGGTGCCCTTCTTTCCCCATCCCATATCACTGAGATGGAAGCTCCATTCTAGATTGGTACAAACAAGAACACAGGTTTTCCTCTTCCTCAAGATTCCCGTGAGAGGATTATCTTCCAGAAGGAGCATGACCTCAACAATTCTCATTCTTCTCCCAACTACCTACTGCTGAGGCTAAGTTCTCGGCAAATGCAGTCGAATGGTAAGGATTCCCTTCTCTGCCCAACCCCCACTCATAAATTAGGGCCTCTATTTTGGGTACAAAGAGGCTGAGAATATGAGAATCCCCATTTCCTTTGCCCGGGCTCCTAACGCAGTTTTCCATCCCAGTGGAAATAAATCAAGAAGAGCCCAGGCTACTATCTCCCACTCTACACTGAGCGTTCAGCTTCTAAAGCAGGAACATTACTCGGAGAGAAATGCACCATTGTCCCCACCCCCGGGTCCAGAGCTCTGGCTCAGAGATTTTGCCTGAAAGAAAAATCAAACTGTAAAATATATAGCTCCTAATATTTTCCCAAAAGAATTGATATTAATTGCACCAGAAGTTTAAGCTGTGTGCTCTTAAAAATATTATAGGCTGTCAAAGTGGGGAATAGTGAGGAAATTCGTGGATTCCATTAAGATACATAATAAACTGTGTGCTAGATAATTTTGGGGAGAGTCAAAGAAGGAGATAACTGGGAGGAGCACCTTTGGGGTCAGAACAAATAATAAACATTGACCTTAGGAACTATTTTTTCGAGAAGCCTAAATTTGATTGAAGAAATTTGTCAAGGAATTTATTCCCCGGGAGATTGCTGAAAGCAGAACATTATCCAGCAATTACTGGAGGCTAACAGGGAAATATATGAAGAGAACCTGGCCAAAACCCTCTATTATTTCAGGGTGGCTAGGTATACTCAAAGATGTGCCTGACTAAGGAGTAACATCAGAGGGTTAACACTTCAGATGGTGGGGGAAAAATATATAGACTTCTATTTAATGAATAAACATGAAAATAACAATAACAGGTTCTGGAGATGGGGAGCAGTACTCATAGTTCTATAATATACAAAATAAAAGTATGAAATGTAAAGACACAGGAATGAATGTCCCAAGCTCTAGAAAATTAAAAAAAAAGTAACCGAAAATGTCTGTAGTGGGGACCAGATATTGGATTTATCACAAACTTCCAATTAGTCATTATAAATATGTTCAAAGAAGTAAAGGGAATTATGATTAAAGAAGCAGAAGAATGATAACAGTGTCATATCAAACAGACAATATTAATAAAGAGAAAACAATTAAAAAGAGAATCAAATGAAAATTCTATATTTGAAAAGTATAATAAATGAAATAAAAATTTCACTTGAGGGGCTCAACAGTAGATTTGAACTGGTAGAAGAAGAAATTGGCCAAGTTGAAGATAGATTAATTGAGATTATGCAATCTGACAACAAAGAGAAAAAAGAATAAAGAAAAATAAACAAAGACTCACTCAGAGAAATGTGAAATATCATTAAGTGCAAAATATATATGCAATAGAATACAAGAAGGAAAAGAGACAGCAAAAGTAACAGAAAATATATTAACTAAATAATGACTGAAAATTTGCTAAATTTATTGAAACAAACTAACCTAGACATCTGGGAATCTCAACAAATTCCAAGTATGATAAATAAAAAGAAAACCAGAAACAGACACAAAATAGTAAAAATACTAAACGTCAAAGATAAGGAGGAAATCTCGAAAAGAGCTATTAAAAAAATTCATCATTTGCACTGCAATTTCAGTAAGATTAACATCTTACTTCTTAACAGAAACAATGAAGTCCAGAAAGCTGTGGAGTGACACATTCAAAGGGAAGAGAAAAAGAGAGAGAGAGAGAGAGAAAGAGAGAGAGAGAGAGAGAGAGAGAGAGAGAGAGAAAAGAAAGAAAGAAGGAAAGAAGGAAAGAAGGAAAGAAAAGAAAGAAAGAAAGAAAGAAAGAAAGAAAGAAAGAAAGAAAGAAAGAAAGAAAGAAAGAAAGAAAGAAAGAAAGAAAAAGAAAGAAAGAAAGACTCATATCCAACAAATTTGATTTTGAAAACTGAAGGTAAAACATACATGAGACTGCTTGTATTATTGTTTCAGCTTCTCAGTTGAGGCTGCAGTGAGTCATGATCACACCACTTCACTCCAGCCTGAACAACAGAGTGAGACCTTGTCTGAAGAAACACAGATTCACTTAATGCAAAAGAAAACAATAAAGAGAATTAGAAGAAAGACAACAAAAAAAGACATGAAACACACAAAAACAAAAGCAAAATGTAAGACATAAATCCAAACATATCAATTATAGCATCAAATGTAGATGTTTAGACAATGCAAGCAGAAGGCAGAGATTGTCAGACTAGATTAAAACAAATAATTTAACCACATGTTTTCTACAAAAGACACACTTTAAATTCAAAAATCCAAATAAACTGAAAAGATGGTGGAAAAGACATGTCATTCAAACAGCAACCACAAGAAGACTGTATTGCCTATGCTAATGTCAGACAAATGCACTTTAAAATGTAAAATTCTGTTAGAGATATAGACATCTTATAATGATAAAAGGTGCATTAGCCAGGAAGATAAAGACTATTATATGTGTGCCTAATAAGAGAGAAACAAAATATATGAAGCAAAACTTATACATATTAAGATGATGGTTAATGCCTCACATTTGATAATGAACACAACAACTAGGCAAAAGATAAGCAAGAAAATGGAAGGCTAAAACAGTAATCTCAGCCAACTAGTCCCAACAAGTATCTATGATATGCTGCATCCAGTCATACAAAATATAAAAAGATTTATTTTTCTCAAGTGCACATGGAGCACCCTCCAAGATCAACTACATGTTAGGCCATAAAACAAACTTCATTAAATTTAAAAGGATGAAAATAATATGAAGTGTATTCTTTAAAAACATTGAGGTAAAATTAGAAATCAATAACAGAAAAGAAATATTTGGGAAACTCACAAATGTGTTTTTCATTAAATAACACTGCTAAATAACCAATGAGTGAAAAAGAAAACAAAAGGGAAATCAGAAAACACTTTGAAGATATGAAAAGTAGGATACAACTTGCAAAACCTTAATATTCGAAAATCAATTTGTCTCCGGGCGCAGTGGCTCACGCCTGTAATCCCAGCACTTTGGGAGGCCAAGGTGGGCAGATCACGAGGTCAGGAGATCAAGACCATCCTGGCTAACAGAGTGAAACCCCATCTCAATTAAAAATACAAAAAAAAAAAAAAAAAAAATTAGCCGAGCATGGTGGTGGGCACCTGTAGTCCCAGTTACTCGGGAGGCTGAGGTAGGAGAATAGTGTGAACCCGAGAGGCAGAGCTTGCAGTGAGCCGAGATTGCACCACTGCATTCCAGGGTGGGTGACAATGTGAGACTCCGTCTCAAAAAAAAAAAAATCAATTAGTGTAACATGTTACGTAAATAGGGCAGAAACAAAAATCATACGTTCATCTCAATGGAGGTGGAAAAAATGGAAAAACATCTACTATTCTTTTGTGATTAAAAAACCACTCAACAAACTAGAAACAGAAAGTAAATTTCTTAACCAGATAAAGTCCATTTACTAAAAAAAAAAAAAGAAAAGAAAAGAAAAACACAGCTAAGGCCATGCTTAATTGTGAAAGAGTGGCTGCTTGCAACTAGGCAAGAAAAAACTTTTTAAAGGCATCCAGATTGGTATCAAAAAATACAACTCTCTCTATTGGCAGATGGCACTGTCTTGTATATAGATTATCCTAAGGAATTCACACAACAACTATTAAAATAAATGAGATAAGCAAGGTTACAGGATACAAGAATCAATTGTATTTCTTTACAGTTGCAAGGAATATCTCAAAAGTGGAATTAAGAAAACAATTCCATTTACAACAACATCAAAACCAACAAAATACTTAAAAATATTTGTTAAAGTACAAAACTTATGCTCTGAAAATTACAAAACACCATTGTGAAAGGCTACTAAAAGACATCGAATTAACACGATATCCTTGTTCACAAATTAAATGACTTAATCGTCTTAAGATGGCAATACTCACAAAATTGATCTAAAATTCCTATAATAATTTCAAATGACTTGTTTTTAGAAATTGATAAGTTGACTCTAAATTCATACGGAATTGTAAGAAACCCAGAATAGCCAAAGCAATTTTGAAAAATAAGTAAATAGTTGGAGGATTCACGCTTACCAATTTGAAAACATTACAAAACAACAGTGTTCAAGATGGGATAGTACCGGAATAAGGACAGATTTAAAACTCAATAGAATAAGATTGACAGTCCAGATGCAGCTGCTATGGAAAACATACACTGGCAGTTTCTCAAAAGAAGATAAACAAAGAATTAATTTATGATCCAGCAAATCTACTCCTATGTATATACCCAAGAGAAATGAAAACATACGTCCACACAGAAACTTGTATGTCAATGTTTACAGCACCATGACTCATAAAAATGAAAAGTTAGAAACAACCCAAGTGTCCATCAACTGACAAGTGGATGAATAAAATGTGGCCTATCCATATAATGAAATGGTGTTCAGCAGTAAAAATAAATGAATTACTGTAATATGCTGCAACATAGGTGGATCTTGAAAATACTCTGTAAATGAAGGAAGTCATTCACAAAAGACCATAGGTTGTATAATTTCATTCATATGAAATGTCCAGAATAGACAAATCTCTAGGGACAGTAGATTAGTGGTTGCTTCAAGTGAGAAAGGGAAGAGGGACTGATAGCTAAAGGGTATGGGTTTCTTTTTGAGGTGATGAAGGAAGTTTCTAATCGACTATATATCTGTGAATATATTAAAAATCATTTAATTGTACATTAAAGGATAAATTGTACAATGTTAATATATCTCAATAAATTTTAAAATGATTAAAAAAGATATCTGCATGCTAATAAAATAAAACATTGCAGATAATTTATTACAAAGTAAAAAAGTGTTTCTGATATTTTGCCAACTGAACAAATATAACATTTCTTTCAGTAAGGCAAGCACATGTTTCTGATGTAATACAATGGGAAATACAAACAATGTATTTGTATACAAATAGTGTACACAATAGAAATCCAAATAGTGCACAGAAAGCTCGTGTAGTGTTCTTCCAAATACATTTAATATGAATTGCACCAAAATAAGTAATGAGATAAATGCAGCTTTGTGCCATTTTTAAAGATAATTTGACTGACATCTTCTAAATGATCAACGTCATAAGAAATATTTTAAAAAAGTATTAGGACTGTTCTAGATTTAGAGACTAAAGAAACATGAATTCTAATAAAATACTAGGAAAAATACATTTGGAGACAAATTAGGGAAATGTAAGCATGGTCAATGTATTAGATAATACTATTTACCATCAATAAATTGCTTGGATATAGCAACAGTGTTGTGGTTTTATAAAAAATGTCATTATTCTTCAAATGTAAATGCTGACATGCTAGGTGTAATGTGTCACAGTAACTGAAATTTACTTTTAAATAATTTATAATAAGGATAATTATATGCATGTATGTGTATGCATGCAAAAGCAAATTTTCAGAGTAAGCATGTATGAGCTAGATAGCAAACAAATTCTGCAAAACTGAAAAAATATACATATTGGTTTTAGCTATAATATATGCAATATATACACATTTTCATTTATAGTACTTTTAACTTTACTATGGATTTAAATTTTTTTATTAATAACTTCTGGGGAAAGATTTATTCTTTCTTATACTGTAAGAAGTCCATCAGATAGCTACTAAAGAGATTAGTTCAACTGTTCAATGGTACCTCCAAAAGCTAGTCGTTTCCCATCTTTGTTATATGTAGCATGTTGGCATTTTGCTGTTATGTTTGGTGTCTAATAGCACAAAGATGGCTCTGCAGAGTCAGGCATCACCAGTAACTTCCATTCTTCTCATTATCAATCCAAAAAATACATTGAGGAAGCTCCTATGGACTTCCTCTTACATCTTCCTGGCTATAACCATTTTACATAATCTCGCTTAGCCATAATGCTAGAAAAAATAACCTTTTTTTCTCACCCTCTATTACAAAAGCAAGTGAAAAAATACCACATTGACTATGGGTGTTTGCTTAACATATTGTGTCTGAGCTGAGGGTACTTGAATCTTTTTGTAAGCAGTAAGCATGCTGCCTTATGCTCTGGAAAGAGACAATATCTCTGTCTTCCAAGAAATGTTTGCTATAAAAATAACCTTAAAAAGATAGCCTAGCACAAAGGCAGTCAGTGCTTGTGCTCACAAGATGTGCAGAAGATTGAGAGACCCATAGAGGATTGGTTCCCAACAGTTCAAATTTGCATGCATTATATAATTGTTATACAGTTAGTCATAATAGTATAATATCATTCTCTGTATATTTATGAAAGTCTAAAATATTTTGACTTAAAATAATGTTTAAAGCATGCCATTTTTTTAAAGCAATACAGTTTCTGTATTTTCCTAACAGGTCAGTAGTGCCAAAACCTTGAGGAACTCCTCTATGCAGTACTAGAATTCCTAAGGTGAATTAAACCTGAAGTCAAGATTATATAAATACATAATCTTGAGCCACTGGTGCTTACCAGTTAGCTGGATCAGTTAAGGTGTTCTTGGTTGCAATAAAAAATATCTTATAAAACTTAAGCACAATTTTTGGAAGAATTTTGGTATCTCCCACACTTGACAGGAGATTTTGAAGCAAACTCTTAGAAGCCAATGCCATATATATATAATCCTTTTATTGCCAGCTAATATTTGCTAAATTAGAGGCATATCCATCATTTCTATTTATGTAAAAGATACAAAAATGTACATGAAGAATGGTTTATATATTGTTTGTGATCAGAACCTGCCATGAATATATGCATATATGTGTGTAATATAAACATAAGTTTTTGTATGTATGAGCATAATATATAGATTAACAAATAGAAATGTTATAGTTTTAAATCATCACATTCATTCAAATTATATATTTGTTCTATATACATTTATATTTGTTCTATATATATTTATATATT
>NW_016829348.1:315112-316566 GCF_001698545.2 Rhinopithecus bieti | reverse complement strand
TTTTTATATATTCTATATATATTTATAACTTTAAAAGCTCTATAAAGAGTTATATATGTAAATTTTAAAATAATATGAAATCAGCCTAAATGCCCGTCAATGGGGGATTGGATAAAGAAAATGTGGTATATATATACCATAGAATATTACACAGCCATAAAAACTAACAAAATCATATCATTTGTAGCAACATAGATGGAACTAGAGGTCATTATCCTTAGCAAATTAATGCAGATACAAAAAACCTAATACAAAATGTTCTCATTTGTAAGTGGGAGCTAAACATTTACTACATGTGGAGACAAAGAAGGAAACAATAGAGAACGGGGCCTACTTAAGGGTGAAGGGTGAGGAGTGTGAAAACTGAAAAACTACCCATAGGGTTACCATGCTTATTATCTGCATGATGAAACAGTCTGTTCGCCAAACTCCCACATCGCACAATTTTCCCATATAACAAACCTGCACATGTACACCCTGAACCTAAAATAAAAGTTGAAAAGAAAAAAAAGTCTGATTTTGGGATTAGAAAAATCAGCACAGCATCTCACTATTTTTGTATGAATACATTCATCACTCCTTTATTTATTTAATAAACTTAGAGTAGGGCTCTGTTAAGAATATGGTCGTAAAGATACATAAGACATATTTTCTAGTCAATATTGTTTTATATAATTATAATAGTGAGATAAAAGCTTAATAAGAGACAGTTAAAAACAAGTTACTGCTGAACAAATATGTGTGACTATTCCTATATAATAAATTTTGAGTACTTTCACATAAGTGTTATATGATAAAACTTTAAAGTTTACAAGGTGCAGAGAGTGGATATTATTTTTTAAATGGGAAAAAAATGTGCTCAATTAACAGTAAATATAAATTGTCCACTAATGCAGAACACATTTTCATCATCTCTGTCCTAAGCCCTACAAATACACTCAATCTGACACCAAATTGCATTGTTTTTACAACCTAAAGCTACGATGCATTATTTTCCAAAAGCGGGTATTTCAAAAGAATGTTAATATCACTGTAAAACTGTTATTTAGTATCAGTTGCACTCATAAATCCTTGTATATAGGATTTTAGTGAATCATTGATAAAGAAAGATTTAAAACAATAAGAAAGACTTTTGCCATAGTAAGGCAGGATGGGAAATTTGTAACAACTCTCCTGCTGAGAACAACTAAAACATGAACAAAAGGAAATCTATCTTTTGAAAGTTTTAGGAAGCTTGAAAATGAAGTGAAAAATTATAGAATCAGAACCCAGAAGCATAAAATGCAGAGAGAAAAACCCAGCGTTTCTCATCAGTCCAATATTACAAGTTCACTGCTCTATAATTACTTATAATTACCACAAACCAAATATCTTCTTCTTCTTCTTCTTCTTCTTCCTCCTCCTCCTCCTCCTCCTCCTCCTCCTCCTCCTCCCCCTCCTTCTTCTTCTTCCTT